>NW_027094086.1:58811750-58856750 GCF_029207755.1 Chamaea fasciata | reverse complement strand
TACATTTGCCTGGTCCTGTGTTCAGTTGTTTTTCTCCTTTCAGTGCTCTTTTTCGCCACCTTCCTTGCTGCTACTTAAAACATCGTACACAAAAACGCGACTCTCTATACTCACTCTTAACCCATAATGTCCATACTGACAAATTTATAGTCAACCAAACAAGGGTATCTTAGAGTGTAAGCAAAATAAATTCCACTCAAAAATACACTGTATGGATAAAATTAGCATATAGGAAGCATATGTTCTCTTTCCTCTTCACAAGCCAAATTTTCCAGGTATGGTTACACAAGAACTGAGTACAACTGATGTTTCACAATTTCAGGATTGGAAACCACATAGATCTTTGCCCCTGAAATCTTATGGAAAGTTGGATTTACAGAACCTGAATAATTTCAAAAATAAGGGAACAGATATACAGGGAAGGGGTTTTGAAAATTTCATGGTGATTTTTCAGAAGTGAATCCAGACACTTATTAATTCAAAATATTATTGTACAAAGTCTATGCAGAAGGTATTGATGATATAACTGTACTGATTAACTCACATCCTCCTAATAAGTACCTACTAGAAATACAAGCTGCCTAAATGATATGTAGAGAAAGGAAATATTGTTACCCTCAAAAGTCTTGCAAGTACTTAAGCAGACTAGTGTAGCAGTACACTGAAGTGTGTACCATTTCTGCAGGTTACTAAACTGGATTATGACCTTAAATGGGAACTGAAAATCCAACAAGTGAATACATTTCTGTAAATTCTTGAAGCTTGTTGCATTTATCTGGCTTCATTCTGGTGGCTCACAACCCGCTGTCAAAATATGTGTAAAAATTTTAAAAAGTAATTTCACCACTAAACTGTACCTGTTGTTAAGCCTTTTTTAAAAAAAAAGAAGAAATGGGTGCCAGCAAGCACCTAGCAAATGACAGTTTGAAACATGCAGTTTTCCTCAGGAAAGAAAACTTGCATGAAAGCATTGCATAGGGATGCCTTAAAAACAAAGTCACCTTGGAAAACTGAGCAAGGTGAGAGATGATGTATCACATTTCTGCAAAAAAAAAAAAAATCAACAAATTCAACCCAGTTGTTTTAATGGGACTAAAAACTTGACTACATCACATTCTGGACAGCACTCAAAGTTTCTTCAGTTGTGTGGAAAAAAAAAGTGTTCTCAAAACTGCCATCACCTCAAGTCTGAATCTTAACAGAAGATTGTTCTGACTTGTGCATCAGCAATAGGTTACGTGCATCAATTTCTGACCTTTGCTTCAGCTTTGAAATATCACCAATTTCAAATTTACCCGTCCTAACACACTGGGCTGAATGCCTCATGTCACAGAAGTGACAAAATTGGCCCACTGCATTAAACAGAGCAGCAGAGCAGAGGAAAATGTAGGTCTGTAGCTACAGGTGGGTTAATAATTCCATGGGTGCTATACACATCAGAGCAGTACAGATCTGATTCTTCAGTCTCTTTTCTGACTCTGCAGAATACTTTGAGGCGAAATGTAGTGAAAATTTAGTCTTGTTACTTTCTGAAGCACTTATATCTCTGAAGAGAGTCAGTTTCTCTATTGAGATAGCAGCTACTATTTCTACATCATTGCTTTTCAGAATAGAAGCATACTTTAGATTTGTATCTTCCAAATTAAAAACATTTTGAACATAATCTAGCACAAATGAAGTAGGACTAAAGGTTACACTGTGAGGAAAACAGCAGTGTGAGCCAGCTGAAAGGCATGATGCAACCACCAGGCACAGCCTCATGATTCCCATTGTATTCATTAAGGCATAATGGAAAGTTTTAAATTTATCATCTTCCACAGTGTTATAATATTCTGTCAATTTTGTAACATTAATCTTGCAGCAGAGCTTTTTGTAACAGAGATTCACTTAAAACAGTGTCACAGCCTACTGTTTAATGCACATAAAGGTATGTTTCATTGACACTACTCTGTGAGTTTTTACTAGGATAAATATATAACACAGAAAAAACTGAACATCTGTATAAAATAGTGATTCAAAAGCTTTTATACCAATAAAACTTACAGATTCATTTGAATACACTTTTTTTTTTCCTTTACCTAGAGGACGCTAGAACACAATGATGGAACAGAAACCCTGGATTAACACAATCTAATGGAATGATGCTATAAAATGGGAAAATTTTTGCAGTCCCATTACCTTTAGCAGTTTTTCTCTATCATAAATTTCTCAGTTGTTATTGCAGTACATGTGACAGTATTTTTAATCCAGAAAAGTTTGGTCTACCCTTAAACAGTTCTGGATCTATTTTTCTGGATATTGGAAAACCTCAGGAATTATGTTTGATTCTGGGGGGAAGAAATTCTGGAAGATTTTGAATTCTGTATAAAGAGATAAATCACTTGACCAAATGCTCTACAGAGTATTTTACATAAGCACAAGCAGCTCATAGCATACAGGAAGATGAAGAATAGAAGGAAAAACTAGAGTTGTAAGTCAGTCTATGAATTACACTTCATGGGACTCATCCATATTTTTGTAAATATGGTCTTTCATTTTTAAGAGCAATATACACTGCATTGGAGTTTAGTACATCAGATTCAAATCGTGAGGATCTTCACAATTGTAAACACAGGCTCTGCTATCAAGTGTTGACACAATTTTAAGGAAAGACATGCAACTACCTTCTGATACCATATTTTTTCCTAATGTTACATCAAGATGCCATTTATATCCTCAGGACATTTCCAAAGATGGATGCAATTAAACTAAAACTTGTCTTTAGAAATATGCTTTTATTTTAACTTTATTAGAACCACTACCTGTCTTCTAGGATATTAGAAATTTCCCTCAGTATCTTATGAAAATAGAACGAAAATATATATAAACAAATATATTTGAACTCAAAACTACTGGGACCTTGAATGGCTGTTTCTTGTTTTTCAAAGAGAAAACACTTCCTATGCTGTAAGAAGGTTTTGATATTTGCTATCAATTAGGGTTGGGTTTTTTGGGGGGTGAGGGTGTTATTTTGGATACCTGTCAGGTCTCCACTGTAAGACTAGCAGCTTACAGAAGACTAGCAATATCGACACTGACTCGTGTCATTAGAATAAATAAATCCCAATAGCCAATACAATTAACTGACACAGTTGCATATGCCTGAAAAACCACAGGTGACATAAATTTTTAGCCAGATCTTATTGTCCCCCCACCCCAGACTGAATGCCCACTCTTGAAAGAACTGACCTGTTATTCTAATGCATATTTGCAGGAGATACTGTTAAGATGGAGTCTACTGTACCTGAAATGAATAGTGAGCAGAGTTTTCCCATGCAAATTTTCTCTTCAGAACGGACATCTAACCAGGTCCATGTCTAACTAGATTGTAAATTAATCAAATAAAGTATTTCTAAAGAAACACCAAAACTCTACCACACGAGTATACAAAATAATTTCTTTCAGGGTTCTGACTACTCCTATGTTCATTTGTATATGACTTTAAAACATAAAGAAATTGCATCTCTGTATATTCATCAAGTGCAGGAGAAGATCAGTCCCCTTTGCACATTTGCAATCAGGTACTTTGGAAGTTCTTATATTTCTTATTTTTCTAACACATTAAAGTCTTTCATCCTTTGCATTCTATAGTTCTATCCAAAAAAACCCCAGCACATAATGGCTAGAAACCATCAGATGCCAATTCTTACTCTGACCCACAACTAATTTCCAATTTAATTAAAATCTTTATTAAAAATATATATATTTTAAAACTCTCAAGGTCTTTCAAAAGTGATGAAAACTACTCTGTTGCTAACAAAACCAAGGAAACACAATGAGTTTAATTTAGGTCACAGTGACATCAGAGAGGTTTATTTATTGCCAGCTTTGTTACATCCAACAAAGCTTTAATCTGTGACATGCTGTAGCTTGTAAAACAGCAAAGTGGTATGGTATCAGAGAAACTACACCATGCCATACATTTCTAAAAATGTCTGGTGTCAAGCACATTACATTCAGCAACATCATCAAGAAGAAAGGGAAGGGGATTTGGGAGATTGTTTCCTGTGTTTTCAGTTTACATTTACAGCTGAAACAGCCTTTGAAAATTCCTATGAAGACTTCACATACTGAGAGACAGCTGTTTTTTTGTAGTTGGAGATGATAGGAGTACAATGTTTTATGAAGCTGAAAATCAGGGCAGACCTTAGGTTTTTACAAAGGGAAAGGGTGAGAATCAAGGCTTGGTTCTGTGACCTGCAGAACTCGTCCAGTATCAGACAGATACACCTCAGAAGGACAGAAGGGTGAGAAAATCAGATTTGAGCACATACAGGACAAGTACTGTCCTGCTCGTTCAAGCCAGGGTTTCATCGGGGTATTATGGGAACAAAGGAATGCGGTGGGCTTTGGGTATCAAAACCCCTCCAACTCCAGATATATTTGGACGCTGATGGCCTGGACTTCCAGTCTTTTGGGAGCACCTTGGGGAGTGTTAAAGCCACTGTAAGCAGATTAACAGAGCCCACAGTGGCCTGCTGGACATGTGGCTGCTGGGAATGTGACTGAGAGTGAGGCTTTAACAACTGCTCTGCTTGCCTGAAAAGAAGGTTCCTTTTAATTTTAACCAAATGCATATTGAGAAGTTTATGTATTTGTAGTTCAGTTACTTCTTAATTACATTTAACATATGCTACCATACTGCAGACTACTTAAAATATCACACATATTCAAATCCACACGCCAGTGATAGTTTGTATCTGGTGGTTAATTTAACCTGAGTTCAGCTACCAACGCGAAAAGTTCACCTGCTTGAGAGAAGCCCAGATTTCCCTGTTTGTTCCTAAAGCTTCCCAGCATGGTCTAGTTTTGATTACGAGTCAGTTCCAGTGTGACCCTGCACTGCCATGCTGAAAAACAGACAAATCACTACTTTAACTCTGACAACAGCACTTTAAGGGTTTATCCTAAAATAAATAAGTAAATAAATAAATAAATAAATAAATAAATAAATAAGTAAAATAATACCGTTGCTAGCACAACTAATAAAAATTAATTTGCTATGAATGTGTGGTTAGTATATATCCTCTTTAAATTGAGAATAAATAAGAGGGAATTTCCTCAGAGATGGAATAAGCTAATTTTTTGTTTGTTTTAAATCAAACTGCTCAAGCAAGCATTTTACAGAAAAAAAAAAAAGAAAACTCAGAATTTTTCCTAAAACAGTTTTTATTCAATTAGTGGCTATTAAAAAAAAAACTTTACCTTTCTAAAATTTTCATTTTAATAAAATCATATTAAATAAAAAACCACAAAACTGTCATTTATTAAAAAAATCAAAAAGAAAACAAAAATAAAATCCTCTAAAGGAAAAGTAAGACTATATGCTGAAAATCACAAACTTGATAAAATAATAATAATAATAATAATAATAATAATAATAATAATAATAATAATAATTTTTTAAATGGCAACATGCCTTTTATCTCATCTCTGCAATTGATAACACTACAAATCTTTTTTTTCACGAAGTTATTTATTTTGGTACTTTATTTAGACAAATATCTGTACAGTCTTATATGAGAATGACTGTTGGTTTGTGATTTTAATAGCTTCTCAGAATAAGAGTCCACAGTTGTCACAGCAGAGCAATACCAACTTATGGTATGATTTTACTGACATCAATAAAATATCAGACAAACTCAATTTGACTCAAATCAGCTATAAGCAGTATTTTTTTCCTAAACCTAATATTATTATAATGCGATTTTTCATTATTAGTCCAATTCAACTTGTATTGAAGTCAATGAGATTATACTGAGTTCTCTAAGTATTGGATCAGGCTCTACGATGATGCTGCAGCTACCACAAAACAAATCTTGTCAAAAGGGCTAAGATAAAGTACATCAAGCTTATATTGTTTACAAATTACTAGTTTATTAAAAATTGAGTTTCTAAACTCTCATTTACCTTTCATCAGTTTGTCTATTGTATCTCAGCTGGTATACTCTAAATAACAGTTCATTTTCATTTTACATGAGCCTTTTCAGTCACTATCATTTTCATGGTTCTGTCCACTGGCATAATAATCACAACAGTTTGCCAGAATTACTGGAAGATGCTTAAACTCAACTAAAATATATGCCTTATACTTCCAGCAAGGGGAAGACTGATTACTGACCTGAAAAGATTTTACTTATACAAAATTTTCAGCTTAAGCATTGGTCAAGCTATTAAGAACTCTTTGAGTAATGGTTTTGTAAGGTTCTGTTTTTATTTCCTTGTGATTTAGGCAAAATACAGTAGCACTCAGTTGGCAGAAAATAGTGTGCTAGATTGACTTGACTACTGTTTGTGATAGTAGTGGAGCCACAATACAGCGAGAGGTGATGAGACTGATATATATGTTTTAATATAACATGCAAAAATGTTGTACATGCGGAATAGGAGAATTGAGAGCAAAGAAGAATATTATATGTCTGAGAAAACAATGAAAATCCAGCTAAAATTCATGGTCTTTTTAATATCACACATTTTGATAAAATGCCAAGTGATACTCAGAGCTCTGTGGTGAGTCTTAAACCACATATATTCTGCTACTGTAAAAACTGCACATTGAAAAATAATTAAAGCAAATATGTCTAAACTACAACACACAAACTGATGTACAGTCTCATTAAAAATATACTGAGATGTCTGTAGAAAGCATCCCAGGATTCAACAGGAAAAATGTCTATTTGGGAGTATTATATAGTATTTATCACTATTTTAATGTAATGCTTATCACTAATGTGCCAGCAGAAGCTTTCTTCTCAGAAGGTTAACTCTTTGAATTAAACAAAAATTAACACATGGAAAGTGCTTAATTGTTGTTTCTCTCCCTATTTTTAAACAGAGGAGGTGCATAACATTACCAAGATGTGCATGTATTTTTAATTAAGATTTTATCATTCAAGGTTGTGATTCCTAAGCCAATTTACTATTTCAAAATGCAGTTCTCCTAAATATAAACACAAGAGGATCAGAGCATTGTTGCACAAATCATTATGATTTTAACAGCTGTTCATTTACAGTCTCCATCACTTTGGAAACAATAGGAACATGAACAATTGACTTTATGTACAGAAATGTATTCTTCTGCCAGTTACATTCTCCTAATCGGTCATGTTTCTGTTATGTCTTACCTCCTTATGACCTGGAAATTAATTTTCTTAGGAACATTCCCATGAATTCTAAAGAAGCTTCATTACTACTTTTTAAATAATGGCTACTACCTACTTAAAAAAAAAAAAAAAAAAGGTGATACAGAAACCACAAGAACTGTGAAGTTCGAGATGTAAATAAGTATTTCCACTATGCACGGTTTCATATTAAATTTCCAGATTGACAAAACAGTAGGTTTTCAGTACAGCAGATTACCTTTATTAAAGTACATTTCAGATGTATTTCAATCATATTTTATTACCCTTTAAAATTAAATGAAATCTGAAGATTTAGGAGATTAAATGTCATTAAAAATGATTAGACTATCTTCCCTATTATAGTGCAGTATTATTTCTATGTTTTCATTTCAGTCTGTCATACCAAAAGATGCTCCTACCAACAACAAAAAAGTATTGAGTAGGTTTAGATTATGGACTGCCTAATATTTACTAAAAAATAACTCAGAAACTACTCTTGAATAATAATTTCTATGACAAATATTGTAGAGCTAACCATACTTGATCTAAGTAGGTGATCTTACTTGATCTAAGCAGCATACTTTCCCACGTCAGGTCTGGTCTGCAGAACAATCAGGCAAATGACAGTGCTTTACCAGTGATAAACCATTGCCTGTCCCTTAAAATTTCTGAAAGAAACAAATCTTTCTCAAACTTGACGGAACTGTAACTAATACAACCGCCCAGAACAGGATTTTCTTTCACTCTCTGTTATTGCTGTCTTTATCAATTAATCTGATTATTTCTCTGTTCAGGAAGCCTGCTCAGCTATTGTTAACAAAATGCCAAATTTTAACATTGGATTTTGAAGGACTCTTATTTCTAGACCTTTTTCCAAGCTGTAAGGTTGAGGGTGCTAAACATGCTTGCTCTTCACATACTTATGCCAGGGTGTTGTCTGCTCTTTTAGCTGGAAGCAAACCTCTAGTAAATTCCTATTTATCTCCTTGCCAATCAAGAAGTGAATGACTGACAGTAACAGAGCCTTATCTACAACTCCTGTCTGTGGTGCATTCTGCTAAATGATGTCATCGCTCTAGCAAGAGAAAATAAGCAGATTATTACAGTGACTAGAAGCAAACTAAACATTTGGATTTTTGCATGGACAGATTTACACACTGTCTGTCAGATAAAGCACAGTTTGCCTGCTGCTTACACAACAAGAATGTGCCTGACAGCTTCTTCCCAGCTTTAGTATCTGATTACATAAATAGGCCATTCCCCACCATTTCTGAAGACTGACAGTCTGTCTTAGTTTAAAGAGCAATTTCTGACTATCAGCCTTTCTGTCTTGCACACAAGGCTGATTATCATCAAAGCACTTCCTGGAGGTCCAATCAGTTGTTTTTTCTCTTGAACTCAGGACGTTACAAAACTTGTAGCCACAAAAATATTAAGAAAATGAAAAATTCTTCTGTAAAAATTTACAAGCAGCAACCCAAAACTCATGTTCCCCATCATAGTGAAAACTGTTGCTGACTTCTAGGAGCATTGAGAGAAAGATTTTTGGTGACCACTTTTTTCATTTTCACAATTACCGCATTTGGGGAAAAAAATTATAAAAATAAGTAAAACAAAACGAACTGAAAAACAAAACAAAAACCCCACCTACCCAAAAGTAACAGGTAACTATTAAAAAAAACCCACAAAACGAAAAAGGCAACCTTCTCATAAGTCTGTCTCAGAAATTCATAAAGCAGCATTTTTGTCCAAGTCTGCAATGGCCCTTCCCAATTTAACTTCCAAACTGTCATAGAAAAGATCTTCATAACCTTTTGTTTGTTTTCACATTAGCTGTGCAACTGTTGGTCTTTTTTAATAATTCTTTTTTTTTCCAAATCATACCTCAATAAAACTATGCGTTAAATTAGATGCATTTTACTGCTGTTGACTTAAATATTTTTAAGGTATGAGCATGGAAAAGACATGCCATTTTTCACACCTAAATGTATGCAGGTGTTAATGAACTTATTTAAAAAATGGTTCTGAGCACTGAAAAGGGTAAACAAATAATAACTCTGCTATTTACAATGGTAAACAATTGCAAGTCATAACCACAATATTGTTCCTAGTTATTTCAGCTATAACTTGCAAGGCTTCATAGGCAGACAAACCAGATGAAATATGTTGCTGCAGGTCTGCGCTGATGGATCCCTCTGAAATATCCACATTATTGCTTTTATTTTATTATGTACCACACTTCATAACTGTACACAGCAGACTACAATAAAAACTGCACTACACTCCTTTAAGTACTTATTAAATAGGTCAAAAAGTTACCATAACAAATAACTTGCTCTACTCAGGGTCCATTAATAACACATCTTGTTGGGATTCTAAAACAAACAGGGAAAAAAAGAACAGTGAAGAAGTGTCTGTTATTTGATGCTGCTGCCTAACAGTTTGCACATAAAATGCATGGTATTATTTGTCACAGCATTACCCAGTCACTGCTGTTTAAAATATCAGCATTGACACAAGATGGAAAATTGTGCTACACACAGGTTTGGCGAAAGGGCAGCAAAATATTTTGACTCTACAGGTAGGGCCATCTTATTTGCATAGATAAGAAATGCCACAAAGCCTAGTACTTCCCTAAGGGTAGGAGCAATGAGATCCAGCATTGTGTTTTACCTGCACAAAATATTTTTCCCTTCACGGCAATGTCCTCAAAATAGTAATTCCTCAATCTAGGCAGAATACTGGAAAGGAGAAGACCAGCAGAACCTGGCAGCAGACAGCCATGTGGGAAAGCTGGACATACACAGGAGGCTGCTTCAAGGCATGGGAGCTGCCACATGCCAAGGCCACGGAGGGGCAGGAGGAGGCGACAGCCGGAAGAACGGAGGGAATCAGGGAGGCTGCGGGGAAACAAGATCCCTGAGGTACACGGAAACAGAGAGGGGACTGAAAGAAAGGAAGGAAAGCCTTGTGAACCACAACACCAAGCGGTCTGGGGAGGCCCATGGGGCACAGCTGACACACTCATGGCACGTGTCAGGTGCACATCGGCATCTGGAGCTTTGAAGCAAGTCAGGGAATAGGGGAGAGAGCTGCTGCAGCGAAGATGTGTGGGTATGAAGGCAGTAATCCGAGTTTTATTGGAGAAGTTGGAGAGGCAAAGACAGACCAAGACAGTGCTGAAGAAATGGCAATAGGCAGACTTACAGATGGTTGAGAAGAGGGAGAAAGAGAGTTCATGGTAAGGGGAAGACGTAGAGGCCATGGGTTAGGTAGAGACAAATACAAGGCTTGGATAAGTGAGGGTGAAGACAGAGCTATGCCTGAAGATGCCATTCTTGCTCAAAGGGTCCCAGTCTGTCCGACATAAAAGATTCTTGCAGAAGAAAAAAATACGCATCATGGTGCCAAAAAACAGACACATAAATACAATGAGAATTTAAAATGTGAAGTGTATATATAGCAAAAATTATGTTACACTTGGTCAAACTGAAAGAAACTGAAGCCCTTGATTATCTCACTATTTTAGCTTTGCTTAAGTTGTGGAGTAAAGACTATATGCTGCATTATTTGGAAGTTTAATTTTGCAGAGAAGGAGAACGAGAAGGGAAAAGCTTCAAGACTGTGGAACTGGAAAATGCCCCCAAATTTTATTTCCAGCAGCTGAGATGTATATATTGATTGCCACTGTTACTTTTCAGGAGTGCAAGTGATGCAGAACCTGGTACCTTTTTTTCTGACTTCAAATATCTATCTGCCTTTAAAATTATATGGACACATACACAGTAAAAGGGTTTTTACTATTTTTTTATGGAGTGCCTAGTTTCTAAGAAGTTTCAATTGCTAAAAAGTATCCCAATCATATATATCTGAAGCTGATTACCAAAAAAAGAATACAGAAAAAGAAAAAAAATCAGCAAAATGAAACAAATTGCTCATAAATCACATTAATAAGTGGGGTTTTAACTATCTGTAGCATGTAGAATATTAACATCTGATGTGCCTATGAATAGTCATTCCTACTAGTATACATTAAATGTTGTAATTGGTTTAAATCAGCATAGGCCATCTGTCTTTAATACTCTTATTACAAGGCAGTAAGCAGAGAACTATTAGAGCTGCAGTATAAGCTGTAAGATCTTTACCCGTTCTTAAATCATTTAAAAATAATGAGAGCTTTAGCCTTTATCTAATTAACGAGTGCCTTCTTTGAATTAGAAAAACTGTATCATTTAGCCCACGGTTGTTTAGTAAATTGGCTTGGTGGCATGTAAGCTAATGCAGGGTAGCAGTTGCAGTGTCTTGTTCCTGGCTTCTTATTACTTGAATTATAATTCAATGATCACCTTAGATCATGGGCTATTCATAAATCAGAAGCCTGACATCAGATGAAAAATTGTATTAATATATGAAACTTATTATATAGTACAAACTGCTCTCTTGATAAATTACATTGTTCAGGCTTGACAATGATTGCATTTAAAACATTATTCCTGTTTGCTGTTTTACAGACTGAAACCTCTTCATGAAAAATTTACAATGCTCCTCTGTGTTTTGGAGTCAGAGGGCAATAGAAGCAAATGGCAGACATAACACCATACTTTAGATTTGCTGGCAGCAGCAGAGGACGGAAAACACTTCCAAGTGTAGCAAAAAAACCCCTCAGCTGCATTCTTAGTATCTACATTTCCAGCCTTATGAAGATACTAATTGTCCTCTGCAGCAGAAGCACAGTAAATAATGAAATTTTAATTTCAGCTTTCTGGATTGCTTTCTTCTCGTATATAGGTGCATGTTTCACAGAAATTTATAGCTTTGGAGGAAAAAATAAAGGGGCAAACCCATGAAGTTTAATTTGAATTGAGGCTGAGCTCCTTAGATGATGCGTTATGACAAATGCTTTTTGCCAAGGCTGACTGGGTTACTCATGCTGTAGTTCCATATTATTTACATTAATTACATGAAGGCTGCTTTGTTAATGGTACATTCTGGTGTGGGTCGCAGCATGATATGCTAATGATCTAAGAAAAATCTGCATCTCCAATATTTATGATAATTTGGGAGAGGAAAGAGGATTGCCTTTATTTCTCTTTCTTCAACAGAATAAAACAAGCAGTATAGAAACAATGGTATTCATGGTAAAAGTTCTAATGAAGCCGACATTTAGGTGTTATAAATGGAGGATAATAATTTATTGTTTGGGATCTTGTCAGACCCGCTGACAAAGTGATAATACAGCATTTCTCTGGATTTCCCACATTAAGAAGGCTGCTTCAAGCTGAATGAAAAGGAATTCAAAGATGAATTAAAACTTAAAATTTCTTCTTGCTTTTTCTTATAGCATTTTCTCACGTTGGCAGCAAATATATGGCAATTCATTTAATTCAGGCCATGTTCAAGTCTATGAAATGGAAGAATATTACTATACCATCAGATATCACTTCAGGGGGAATAAGGCTGCTGCTGTCTTTCTGCTCGTCTTGAAGTCTTATTAAGCCAAATAAAATCCAAAAGAAGATTCTAATATAATATTGCATTTTGCATCCAAATATTACAAAATATATACAAAAAGAAATACGAGAAATGGCAAGGTTGTGTTTTTTTGGTTTTGGTTTTTTTCCAGTTTTTTACACAAACACAGAAAAGCAGAAGAAAAAACCAGGAAAAAATCTCCCTCAAAAGTTAAAAAAAAAAAAAAAGAATAAATTAAAAAAAAAAAATTCAAGGATGCCTATGCTTCAAAGCACAAGCTCTAAACTGAGCCCCAGAGACTTGTAAAATTCTCCTATGGAACAGAAATGTAACAAAAGGCTTATTCCAAGAAGTTGCTTCCCTTTAAATAATTTGCTACCTTTATATGTTGCTTCAAACAAATGAACTGGAGTGACAGTTTGTCTTTTCTAGATATCGGGCATTATAAGAGTATGAGCCACCTACATTTGCTTCAGTATAAGACTTTCAGTTATCTCTATGCAGTTCAAGGAGAGTATTGCTGCAAGCAAGTTACCTTCATTTTAAAGTACTGACATATCAATACTTCGAAAAAACCCAGTAGGATTATTACTATCTCAGTTATTTGATGGTGAATTTCACACTCTGAATATCCAGCACCGGTTTGTATTTGAGTTCAGTTTTATAGACAACTACTTATCTCCAATTACAAACCAAGCTGATTTTAATAAGAGCATTATTCATCTGAAGTGAAGAACGTAAATGCAAGCAAATGTGTTTGGCCTCCATTTGGGATATAATTTATCTTGCCACAGTTGAAATACGAAAAAAACCCCCAACAGTAACATTACAACTGATTGTTATGTGCTGATTTTAGTGTGCAACAGGGCAGGAATGATGCAAGTGCTTAGCTACAAGTAGTTCTGTAGCTAATACCATGTAGTTCTCCTCTGCAGTCTGCACAACAAGCCTCTTTTTGTTCCGTGGCAATGCCTGGATTGTAAGCTTTGGGAGGTGGGCAAACAGTGTACACTAGGTAGTGCAGGGGTAGAGAATACACTGTGAGCCATATAATAAGATTCCTAATACCAAATTTCTAACATATCAATCTCCACTCTCTGGGAAATTAGGCAATTCTGAATCCTCCATGTGTACCCACAAAACGTCCTTGCCAGATAAGAGCAATGGCTGTGGGAGAAGTGATTAAATGCTCTTTTTCTCATAAAATAAGGTATCTGTTTTAGAATAACCTTACAACTGCATGTGTCCCAATGTCTTTATACTTTCTTTCTACCATGGTAACCTGAAATTTCCAAGAGCCACGGCTGGATACAGAGTAAGAGCTCGGGTGCATTCATCTTCCAGTTCTATTTCAATATCTCTCTCATATTCTTGTAATGAAAAAGAAGCATAAAGCACTGCTTTTACTCACAAAATCACGAAAACTAGCCCCCCATAAGGACAAATCTGTGTGTTGCAGCAGCACTACCAGCTCTACCGCAAAGGGTGTTTCAAAGATTATAGCACCTGATAAGATGTGGCTCTAACAACCTCCATCCATCTAATTCTTCTGCAAAGAGATGGCAGCTTCATATTTTGCCCTATTGGATTCAGGAAGTAAAGCTTAAAAAACCCCAGCCCTTACTTCTCTAACTCAAATGCGTCAGAAAGCACTGCTGCCCCTAGCATCTGGCCTGAAATCAAGATGCCCAGTTGCTTGAAGACAAAGCCAGCATACTAATTGTGTCCAGTGTGTTAAGGAATAAGCTAACCTAAAAAAACACTGCTATTTATAGAAGGTGCTTTCATTTTTCTACAGATTCTTCCTCCGAAGCATTGACTACATCCAGCCCTGCATATCTTACACCATCTCTAATGTTGACTTCTAAAGCTAACATGGCTACAGGTTAAAGAAACATTTATTGCACCACTTTGAGAAAATTCAGCAAATATTTCTTTCTGTGAAATCACAGCCCAGATGAAAAAAATAAAAAATGGCAAAACCATAGTAAGTTCTCAGCTGTACACAATGCATAAGCCCAGGCACTACACTGCGCAAGACACAGCAAAAATACATCAGCTTCCATTCTTTTATAAATGTTCAAGTTTAACAAAGTTCCAGTCCTTTTCTTAAAATTAAAAAACCATCAATACATTATCCCTTTTCAACTTTTTGTAACAATGACCCACGATAACAATTACCTTCCACAAACACAAAATAAAACTTCAGAGCAAAAGGGTAGCATGATACTGGAGAAGATACATTGTATATTGCAAAGAGACTAACAGGTATTTCCACAGGCATATTCTCAAATAAACATTTTTTCCCCCAGCAGCTCTTCATATAGAAATTAAGACAAGTTCCTAAAAGGAAATCAGTGAATGGCCACACAGGAAACTTCTTCTGTTGCCCCCGAATGGCAAAAATAAGCAACTTCTAGTATTCTATTTATAGTTTTTGTATTTTCCTGCATAAAACACATAAACACAGAACCCACTGGTAACCAAAGCTAAACTAAGGGCAGGAGGATCTTGTAGGCAGAAGCAAACCATTAGAGACAAGAGGTTCATTTGCTAGATGGCCTGCAACGTCCTCTCACATCTCATTCGCGTAATTGATGCTGAATTGTAAGTTTGGGGTTTGTATTCTGTTTGCCTGGATTTCCTCCTGGGTTATAGGTTCTGTATGTGAAAGTGTAATATTGACAGTTATTCAGATTGGTGAGCAAGAATTATCTGTGACTACCAAAAAAACCCCAAAGACAGAAAAAACATGTATCTTCATATTGGCCAAAACCTGGCCACAACGTAGAGTTAAATAACTGTAAGAACTCTTTTTTCCAAACCACAGACAGAGATTTAATTAAAATAGCTAGTTAACCAGAACCAACCAATGAAGTTGCACTGTAACTTCCCTTAATCTTCCATGCTTTTTAGATGGATGAATTCGTAATAAAAGCAATATACATTAAACTATAATATTTGAAATAGCAGCATAAGGTATACTATTATTATTTATACAAGGTAACATGAAAATATGTTCATTAGGATTTAAGAAGCTACATCAGAAAATAATATTTTATTGAAAACATTCTATAAGGAAGTCATTAAGTAGACCCATTATTGGCCAAGCTGACCACAAAGTTTGAATACCTTGCTGGATACTATCTATGTTAAATATAACCAAGAAGGTATAATTTTACTTACAAATTGACCTGACCTGGAAAAAAACCTAAAAACATACAGTTCAATATCATAGAGCATCATCAAAAATAAGCTTGTTAAAATTAAAATAGGACTATATTAGGTAAGGTACTACATGGAGGAGCCAATGAGAAGAAAAAATAGAATAAAAATCAAGTATCAATTAAAATATTGGATGACTGCAAGGTGACAAAGCTGTGAAGCTTTTTAATGACTAACTACTAACTACTTGCACATAAGTGGCAATCCCCAGAACTTTATGATTCCAGTTTGTAAACAATATTGTTATGGACATGATACTGTTGTTTTATATGATCACTAACAGTTTTTAAGGAGGGCTGACCATAAAAATAACTAATTCCTCGTATCTTTGAGGGAGCAAGTAGAAAAGGAATATGCTCAAGTCTACCTGAAATCAAGGCCATTTCCATAATTATTAGAAGTGTGGATGATTGAAGCAAGTGTGGAATTTCACAAACCTGATCAATGGACAGCAAGAAGACCAACATAGAAAGCAGCCACTAAAAATGTGAAACCAGAAAGTTGGTAGCTTGAGGAGATCTGCAGTAAACACAGCCAGAGGGGGCTTGGTATGTCCTATCCAAACACTGAGCCAAAGGTTAGGAACAGCAATAGGGCAATGCACAGAGTCATGCACACAATCTACGTGCTCCACCCAATTTCTGCTCATATCACAGAGCAAAACCCAACAGAACAACTGATAAAAACTACTCGGTTTTATTCATGTCCCTGAAACAAAAACATCTGGGAGAGAAAGTCTAAGCAGCAGTGTTGCCACTTGGCTAGCATGAGAAGCTCCTTCTTGATAACAGCTTTAGTCTTGTCACTGACAATCACCTATTAATGATGTCTTTTAAAATTCACCTAGGGAGACTGATACAAAATCCAAAAAGAGATTTGGAATACAGCTGTCATAACAAGATGAGTGAAACAAGCGAGCAAACTCTTTATTTCAAGAAATTGGTTATTGCAAATGGGAAGCTGAGTGGGAGAATCAATCTTTACTTCAAGTCTCACAAATGAGCAGGAGAGTGTTCCCTTCATGCATGCTCCTGGGCCAAGGGATAAGTTTGTAAATCAGCTAAAACTTCCTGACATTCTCACCTGCTTAGCAGTACTATTAGACATTTTAGCAACAGGTAACTGATACAAGTCAGATCAAATCACTAAGTAATTAAATACTAATACAAGAGGAATTAATTATATTGATTAAACCAGTATTTCTACTTTACTAAACAGCTACCAGCAGATCTTTTATTAACAAATCAGGACTTTATTAATAATAAATTATTACTTTATCAGCAGCAAAGCTACAAAAAGCACTTAGTATACACAATATGAAAAATCCCATTCATGATCAAAAGGGTTCATAAAATCTTTAACAAAAACAAAGCAGAGCTTTGAACTGGCAATAACTTTAACTATTAGAAGCTGTGATTACAATGGCATAAACACTTATTGCTGTCCAATAACTAGAAAAACTCAATATCTTCAAAATTATGGTTTTCGTATCAGGTTTTAAATTTGCATGTGGTATCTCCAAAAGATGAGGTATCTCCAAAAGGCAATGCTTTGGAAGTAAATTATATACTAGCAAAGTGGTTTTGAACTGTTGAACTATCATTTTTTGAAAATTGAGGAACTAAGTAATACTTTTTCAAACTTATTCTACACGTTATATGACCAGTCCCATGATATTGCTGGAATACATCACTGATATGAAGGGAATAAAGAGTAGCACAAGGAACAATAGTTTGTATCATTATTGAAATAATGTACTTTGACCACAAAACTAACAGATCAGCCCTTGTAGGAGATTTTAACCTTAAATTGTCCAGATTCATTATTCCATAATAAATACAATGCTGTCTGTTGATTTACATTTCTGATTCTGAACTATTTTCTGAGATGACTGCATTTTCTGTAATTTCTTATCTGCTTTAACTAATACAACTGATGCAATTATAATGATTGCCCAGTCTCTGTATCAGCTAGGAAATGCAGATTCAAAGAAAATTAAAAAAAACTAGGAGAAATCTTCAGTTAAATTAGTTAACCATTGCATGTTTTATAAATTCATAACCATTTATATAAACATTCACTGACTGCTGGTACAACAATTATTCACAAGCTGATGGAAGTTCCTGCCCAAATTCAATAATGTCTGAATCAAACAAAGGTTAAGATGAAGGCTTATTTCTTTAGTATTAAAGAATCCTCACCAACCAAACAGCACATACAGAAAATAAATTTTGCTCCCTTGGGCACAAATACCTCTGCTCAATGAACAATGGCTTTCACTCAGCTAATTGGAGAATGGAGAGGTAAAGGTCATGTGTAAAAACAATAGGGGATATAAAAATAATGCAAACTAAGGAAATTACGGCATTTTCCAATTGTCAGCGTGACAGCTACCAGTGAGAAATAAGGACATCAGATACATGTGCCCTACTGTGCAAGGCTGGGTAACAAGACAGTCTCCACTCCAGAATGCTGGCAGTATGTAAACATTTTCCCTTTCCAGGGACAATGGGCTATGCCCCAACAAAAGTAATAATCTCTAGAATTACATTGACCTGGAATTCAGCTAATCAATTCAACAGGAGGAAATAGGAAGAAAGAAGAAAGGAAAAAAAAACATGGGGGAAAAAAAGGCTCTGAATTAGGTCATAGAAGTGTAATGGTTGGAACGATTCTTCTGCTCTCAGTAAATGAATTTTAATTTTCTTGTACATACTTAAGCATTGCCTTGTTAAGCAGTTTTGTTGGGTGAAAAAGAAGAGCAGGGATTAGAGCAGCATTGTGCACCTAACTTGTTTTCCATGGATGAGAATAGACAAATGCAAATTATAGCAAAACATTCAGGAAAAAAAGTACATGCAGGCAAACTATCATTTAACTTTTTGAAAAATCTTTATGTCTATAGTGGTGTTCTTTTCTTAATTTAAATGACAGATGTAGATGTTGCTCCTAGTAGTTAGCATTCATATTAATTTATTTTTAAGTGTTTGTACACAGGTTTCAGACCACATTAAGAGAAGTCACATTTTCAAATTAAATTATAGTGAGGAATTTTTAATCATGTTTCCTTCTTCCTCCCATTCTTTTTCCTTGCATCTATTTTAAATAGTTGCTTTGAAAATGCCTATACCTCTGAAAAACTCTAGATTGCGAATTTTCTCAGACTTGAGAAGGGTTGTCATGTTTCAGCTCTTTTCCCCCTACTTACTTGTCCAGTCTTCAGTGTTCTAAGACATGCACTTAAAGGATAATAAAAGAAGACCACATTATGTGTCAAATTAAATGTTGTTGATACTTGCTTTAAGTGTACATGCACTGACATTCTGTTATGGATCAGCTGCTGGACAATAATCCTTGCACATTCCCCGCCTGACAGATTGTTCTGTATTTTGTTTGAGATGCTCTAATGTTTCTGACGACCCATACAAGGCCACACATTTCAGCAAATTTTCCAAATTAATACTGAGACCAGTTTACAATGTTTTCTTCAGTAGCGCTCAGTCTTACTGATTGTGTCCTAAATAATAAACCATGGCCTCAGGCAGTTTTTCTCAGAATGTTTATGATGAGAACTCATTCATCTAAATCTACTGGCCAGTGGAATAAAATAAATCAAGAATCTCCCAAAATATAACAATATTTGTGTTCTCTAGATAATTGATGACTGCAGCTGCACTAATTAAAGCCCATGTGAGTTTCATTAATCTTGGTCACTGGGACCAATTGCTGCACACCACACCCTGATCACCACACATTGCCCTTGTGTCACATTCAGGTGAGGCTTGACTTTTAGTTACAATCTCACTGCATCACTATTTTTTAAACCTGAACTATCATATCATGCATACACCTACTGTGCGGCTGACTTAATTCAAAACAGGCAAGCTCAATCATAAATTGAAAATTTTACTTCAGATGAAATTATTTTCAGTATGATGCTTGTCAATACTCTGCCGCCCCAAAGAAAACATTAAGGTATGGAAAAGGGCAAAGACTATTTGTAACAAAAAAGTCTCTAATCAGAGGAAAAAGAAATAAAATTAGATTTTCTTCAATGTTACTATAGTGGCATTTTGTTTGCATATTACACTTTTCTCTGCTGGAAATCAAAACTGCACCCTCACTAGAGTATTTCTAGGTAATAGGTGTACTGTACATATATTTTTCTGTATCAGAGAACATTTTTATAGCTGTAGATATGCTTTGCTTGTTAAAGAAAAAGAAATGTGTCAAAAACTTGTGGTTCAGATAAATATCTACAGAAATAGCTATAACTAATGTTAATAACTAAGCTGCCTTGCAGATCATAAATACTAGGAAATATAAATAACTCCTAGAGACAACTGCACAATCTATATTTGAGGAAAGGCAACATTTGAGTAATCAATCACATGAAGGCAACACTGTCATAAGCTGAGTTTATGAAAATACTTGTAAACATTTATTAAATGTAAATCCCTCTTCAAAATGTGTGTTATCAGAGATCCCCGTTTTTTCATGCAATTTGGAGTATGTAATATACAGCAACTGATGAATATACAAGAGCCTTGTTGCAGGAGCTGCTTCCTGTTGCTCTTTCAAAGTGCTGGCAGTGATACAATTTCTTTCAAACTAATGTCATATAGAACATGGTCTAGAGAACAACCAATACAATTTAAAATCTGGCTGTATCATCCTCACCAAACAAAATAATTCTTGCTATTAACACTGCTTCCTTTTCAAGATTAAGGAGTACATTTTGCTTTCGTTTGCTGATTGAAGGCAAGGGAATAAATAATAACTCATGTAACTGGGAACAAGTTTTGGACCATTATGTACAGGCTTATTTTTAAACCATAATAAAGCTTTTGTCAAAATAACTTAAGAGCTGGCAGGCAAAGTTAATAAATGCTGCCCTGCAAAATGCTTCCACAGAAAAGCTTCATGCTGCCCCTTTGGAAGGTTCTTCTTATGTACGGGAAGGATATGTTGCAAATCTCTCCAAAAAACCACTGCTGTTTGCCCACAGCTGCGTCCTTTGGCATAAGTGGTTTGTTCTTCTATAGTTTTTCTACTTTCTTTCAGCTCTGGAAGGATTTAGTCAGGCACTGGCCAGCCCCCACGGCTCTGAGCACAGTAATCATTTCTCCTATCGACAGCTATTCAGTACATTCAAACCTAACACCCATAGACCAGTTTAGCTGCTCGAAAAATTAGCTCCCCCAAAAATTCTCCAAGAATTAAACATAAACTAGGCAGGGATGGGTTCCCAAAATGAGAGAGAGTAATGCCATCAGGCATTATGGATGTCAAACACTACAGCACTTGAAGGTCTGAGAAATAATGTTGAAATGACGCTACAGAGCAACAAAACAAATCAATTTCTTCTGACTGCAACAGAGATACATCTCAGTGGAGACACATGACCAAGAGGGTCCATACTGTTTGCAGGCCATAAACAACACGCAAAGACAACTCAAGAAGCTACAAGCCTCCTTTGAACATCATCTTCTCCCAAGAGGAAGTTCAGCATACGCAGGGACTCAATGCCATAATACATGAATTATGTTCCTAGGGTCACTCCTAGCCCGGTCTTCATGTTTCTTGGTATATCCAGATATTCCTCCCACACAATAAAAGTGGAGTGCAGACACACTTATCAGAAAGTAACCACAAACCACTGAAGCTATAGAGAGGATGTGTGGCACTCAAAGAAAAGACAGAAGATAAGTACAGGTTTGGGGAACTGTTCAAATCACAACATCAAGCTTTCTCATTCTTTTTCTGATGAAACAGTTTAACCAAGTAACTTCTAATCGGAGCAGCATTCTTATTCTTGTGGAGATTTCATTATTCTTATAACAAAATATGAAATGATATAGAATGAAAATTAAAAAAAAATTAGAAATAGTCTCACCAAATGTATGCATTACACAAGATAACAATAAAATTGATCAGTGTTGCCATAGGATATTCCCCTCTCTCCTCTTTTTAAGCATGGCCATCTTATTCTGCCTTTGGTAAGCACACCCTGTATGTTGATAACATTGCCATACTTCCTTAAATCATTCTTCCTGTGATACTTGTGCTGAATATCTGTCCACAGTTTAGACCATGTAACGGCTAATCTCATCCTTTTCTCTTTTAAATTGGCACAGAAATTACTATTTCTATCCAAACTCCCGTGAGGAGTGTAAGAACTCAGCCCTTCTCTGCTCATACCTTGCTGCCTGCATGCAGAGGGAGCAGATGCAGTAGACATGCAGAGAATTAGATGGGCATCAACACTGGTGCAAGATGTCAGCTCTGCTACTCTGCACCCAGGCAGCGCCATGGCCACAGTGGAAGCACATACTGCCAGTGAGGAAGAGGACTAACACAGCTGCTCTCCAGTTAAGTTCCTCAGCTCACAGTGGAGTGGTAGGAAATAACAGTTGAAATAACTGGCATTCATTATGCACAAAGAGCAAAGGAATGCTGTCATCTCTTACTCATCCCTTACTGGTGAGACAGGCAAATACTTTAATACAGCAACACAGAATAAAAAACATACAAGAAAAGATCTCACTCTTGAATGCCCTTTGGGAAGAACTTCTGGTGTCTTACATGGGGTCTGAGGATCTGTTAGGGTCTACACTGTCAGAACATTTGCTTATCTTCCATTTTCCTCTCATCATTTTAACTGGTAGGAATGGAATTTAAATGGCAATTACGGCTAAAATTATAAGCTCTTTCAGATTGGAGTTCCTGATCACACAGACTGGGTATAAGTCAAGACGAAATACCCCCTAGTTCACAACACAGCTGCTTGGCTTGACTGGAAAATTATGTTTCTCCCCTAATTCCCAATTTCATTTAAAACTCTGGTTATAAATCACTGCCAATGGTTGGACTGACTGAAATTCTAATGCTATACTAACTTCTATTGCATAAACACTACAAAAAAAAAGTATTTCAGACTAAATCAGTAAATCCCTCAACTCATTCCATTGTCCCTACACACTGATACTTCAGCGTGCATATTACTGCAAAAGAAATATATTTCCATAAACAGTGAAATTAGCAGGAAGAGTTAGAAATGCAGCCTTTGTGATTAAATTATGCTTAGATCTATCAGCACACAATATACGCTGCCAAAACCAAGAAATTATGGTCAACAAAAGAAGCTATTAAAAAATCTTTCCCTTATATTATTATGTTTATCAGACTTTATATAACTTCATAACTATTTTTTTTTTTGTAAACAACAGAACAGTACCTAAAGGTCATATCAAAACACTGATTTCACAAACCAAATTCACCAGGAATTGTCATAATAATGGATTACATTAGTTTCTTCAATCATTTAGAGTTTCCCGTTTTGCCATTTCTGGTAAAAGAAGCTAAAATCTATTTAATTTCATGCCTGTGACCAAGGAAATTTACATATCTATGTAATGAAGACTAAAAGAGGAACACTGAACTATTTACAGCAACTGGACTAACTTACTGTGACTGGACTAGTTACTCTGACTAAATTAACATTGCAGTGTAGTTTTATCAGTTTCATAAAAGCGTCTATATCTAGATCTATAAAGATCTACACCTAAAAGGATGTTACATAACATGAGATTGATGATGGGCACATAGGAAGGGCACAAAGAGCTGCATTATCTTTATCCCAAGGTTCTTACACCAGGTTGTTTCTATAGGTTTGCTGTTACAATTCATTGTAACTGCCAACATGGTTAAAATATTAGGAAAATGTTTTAAAAATGAAAATAACCCATTCTGGAACTGCAGTTTCATAAATATGAAGAGTTCACCAGTAATTTCTAAAAGATGATGAGCCCAGTGAGGGTTTTCCTTCAGGTTAGAGTTCCTAAAATCATTTCAAGAACTCAGGATTGGAAGACAGAGCACGTAAAGAAAGGTAGTGAGCTCTGCAAGCTGCTGGTGCCTAGCTGGGTGAAGGGGAGAAGGAACTGGGGTGCTGCCCTGCCTGTTCCCTGGGTCATGACTCTGAATCCCATTCTGAGCACTGGAAATGCTCATGCCAAAAAAGTATTATGCTACCACTTCCACAAAGGTCATCCACAATCTGGTCCCAAGGAATTCATTCTCACTGCTGAGAAAAATGCAACTCTCATTAAGAGTAATGGAAATTGCACATGTGCTTCAGGACAATTTAGGGCCCTAAAGGAATTGTATTCTCCCTTTACACACACATGTAATTTTCATTAATACCAATTAAATCAATTCAATAAAATTACGGCCAGTTTCCATAGCACAGAATCCCATGCAAAACAACAGCAAGAAGCAACGAGTTTTCTTTTTTTTTTTTTAAGCCAGATTTAAATAATCATTTGAATTGACATTTTTAATAAAAAGTAATTGTTTTACTCAAAGCAACAGCAGCTAAAATGGAAATTTCAGGCTGCAATCCAATCAGTGTAAATTGTTCACGAAGTAGGAAAAAACCTTAAAATTTAAAAAAATATTTCGTTATAATTTCCTTTTGTGGCTCAAGTCCTGCAGGCAGAATGAAGAACATAGGATATGGATTCTTCTGCCAGTTATGTATCTAGTATATATTACATTTTCTTTCAACTTTGTCCAGCCTTAATTATTATGTACATTAAAATTATTATGTTCCTCTCGTATTATTCTAAATAAAAATAGAAAGAAAATTTAAATATAACTGCCGTGGATGCTTCATATTACACTTTCTAGTGTACTAGTGAAGGTGAAAGCATGAAGTTTGAGAGAAGTCTCACATTTTTGCGAGCTGGGAGTATATGGCTTTACATTCAAAAAAGTGATTCTAAGTATTGAATTATTTTAACAGCCTTTGAATTTCAGTGCACACAAACTCTCCCTTTTGCTATCACCTTCAAGAACAAAGCATAAGATAAGAGGGGAACGTGACTGTATAAAAGTTGTTTATAAGTAATTTCTGTGCTTTGCTGATTCCACAGCAAACATATGGCAGGCTGGTCCCCAGTGCACCCCAGAAGAGCCTTTGCACCAACATTTGCCCTCTCCTCGCCCACCCCAAACCTGAGCAGTAGGTCCCAGCAGCCCCCTTCTGACCCAGACATTGCAAGGTAACCCTGCTGCAGGTGGTTGCACTGACTCTGAACCCACACCACCTCAACAGCACAACAGGCCCAGTTTCCAGCCATTGGCAGGTATACAAAAGAAAAAAATTAGGAAAGGAAATCCACGTCACATGTCACATACAGGCACCACAGGATAAGTGCTGTAAGAAGTGTCACAAAAATGAGCTCCTAAACTGATTATAAAAATTAAAGTACATAAGGTACAACAGCAGAAAAGCAGTAAAAGTAACTTTAAAATGAAAAAAACCTGCATGGTTATTTTCCTATTCCTGCTCATAATAAGCATATATATGGCAGATGAAGGGTAAATGTAAATATTTAAATATTTATCAAGAAAATACATGTGCTTTGGAGGGGGGGATGTTTTATGTCTGATTTTGAGAACAAATAAGTTTTAAAAGGTAGATCTAATGCAATGTAATAAAACTGCAAAGTATGTTCTGACCTTGTACTCTTCTCTGCAACACTTACACACACATATATACACACTTTAATAATACATATCCCAGTGGAGTACAACTGACCCCAGTAAATCCTGCTGTTTCCCCAAGTGTGGAATTAAAAGCTTCATGATCAGAGTGAGAGAACACATTTGTTTCCATTCTTGTGATATCATTTTCCCCCCTCAGACTTCAGTGTAACCACTGAAGCCCATAATACTCCACACAGCTGACTCAACTGTACATGTTAAAAAATTTACAAATACTGAAATCAAATATATTTCTTTTAAAAAAGAGGCTTGTATTTTTTCCCTGAAATGAGCGAGTAGAACATGGTAGAAGGAAAACCAGACATTTTGAAGCATTAGTTTCAATACTGCACACATTCAGTGAAACCAAACAAACCAAACTAATGTTATTTTGCAAGTACAAAAAATAACCAAGCCACAGAGTCCAGGAAAATTGTGAAATTAAAGGCATATAACTTTGATATTACGTTTTTGCCGAAACAGAATTTTCACATTATAATTCTGAAGAAGATAGCATACCCACCTAATCTAGTGTGTTTAGACAATAGAAAAGTAATTTAGAAAACCATGGCATATGTGTAGAAATGTATGAAAACCAAACAGCGTACATATGCTTTTGTTTGTAGCATCAAAGATCAACTGCACTTGAGAAAAATTCACACTTAGGCATGTTCTCTTTGCAAAAGAACTGAAATTTCCCTTCTGTCTATGTGAGAAAAATAGTCCTGAAATGGAATTTTGGATCTTGAAAGTCAAAATTAGGATGACTTGAGCAAATAATATTTGTACTTCCTTTGGTCACTGGTCTCCAGTTACCTATTCTTCTCCTTCCTCAACGGCCTGCTGCTACACTGGGCCAACTGGTTTTCCTACCCTTCTCCTTGCACTTGTTTCCCCTTTTTTTTCCTTTTGTGTATCTTCCCCTCCATCACTCTCCTTCACGCTTAGCATTTCTTTTGCTCCTTATTTTAAGTCATAGCTTTCTACCTTTCAAATATCTACCCCATGATTTTCCAGAATAAACTAATATGTAATACCCTTAGACACCAGCATTTTAGTATTTTCAGTATTTTATGCTTCTAATTCTTCCAAGGCACCAAATACTCCTCAAATTGCCTAGGTCACAAGATGGTGATGTTGGTACAATTTAATTCCAAAAGCACTGTTTTCTGGAAATACATTTTAATATCTGTTTGCATTTCCAAGCAGTGAGGAGAGTGAACAGAGCCTTGGCCACTCCTGCAATATTTGGTTGTTTGGTTGGGTTTTTTTCCTAGCTAATATGCAATTTCACAGGGAAAAGCAGTATTAGAGATACAAATAATTTGCAGGAAAGGAGGGTACCTCAATGGACTGGGCACTAAAAGGGCAGCCAGGAACTAGGCTTAGTCTTAGTTCTGTCATTCATATGCTTTTCAACCTAAGTCATATTTAGAGTAGTATGCAGCCAAATTTGTAAAGACTGTAACTTATAGAGGACAGGTGGACATTGTTTTTTGTACTGTGATAACCTTCAGATTCTCAAGTTGCAGCTCCAGTAAAGAAAAACATCACAGTTGAGTCTTCTGGTTTTCAGACAGTGTTGTCAAAACAAAAGCAATTACACCTGATGTGACATCCTCTTCATTTTATTGGGACTCAATGGATTGGGAATGCCACTTCATTCCTCTCACTGTTTAACTTTTCAGTACTGATTTTCTTAAGGAGTTAACATGATCAACAAATGTAACCTGTTCTGGCTTCTTTTTCAGTGCTATTGAATTGCTTCATTTGCTTGCATACTGTAAGCAGAGCAAGGAAGTGACATTCATTGCTTTGTCAAAGGTGACAGTGCCAAGAGATCTGGAAGCAAGCTTGCTTGGGAAGACCTAAGCCTTTCAGCAGAAGGCGGCTTCTTTTTGACAGGCCTGAACACCCACCTGCAGGAAGTCTCCCACCTGAGCTGTGCTGAGATACACTCCTCCACCACAAAAGTTCTTTTCAGTAACAAACTCTTGGGATTTTGCCACAAACCACTTATGTGCTCCACTTTCTAGCACCAACTGTTTCCAGAACCTGCAAGGGCTCCTCTCAGAAAACCACAGAAGTGACAGGACTTCAGAAGGGGAACTCCCCTCACCTCAGGACCTTGGGCACAGGCCTGGGCTGATGCCATCTGAGACACTGTTTTCTCAGGCTGGGCACAGGGTCACATACAGGAGTGCCTATGAAACTCCCAAAGGCTTGGTGCCCATGTGGAGAGAGTATGGAGCAGCTGTGGCGTGTACATCAGTGCCCCCCCAGTGCTTGCCTCATGATCTGTCACACGTCACAACAGGGCTTCCCTCAGCACAACAGTTTCAGCAATACCTTGCTAGGAGGAGCAGGTAAGTCCCTCTCCAAGCCTGCTAAAGATTTTTGCTTAGCCTGAAAGACTTCATATGCAAATTCCATGAGCCAGAAAAACTTGATTTCCTACAGTTAACTCTGAAATAACTCACTGTGTTATGGCCCGTAGATACGGGCTGTAACAGCCTGGAGGTTAAAAAAAAAAAAACAACCACCAACCAACCAACTCATTCTCACCTTTTCTCAACCTCTAGACAAATTATTGTGGTAGAAGACTAAGAAGCATCCCTGGTACTGAAAGGATAAAGGTGTTGCACCTCTGAGATCTCCAAAGAATGAAGCAACCTATTGTGCTCTTCTTTTCTGTAACAGCCAAACCTAAGGATATTTAAGCCCTGTGAAAGCAGCTTCCTTTCCTTCCTTATTCAAACCATGAAGGAAGAAACCACAGCTGGCCCAGAGTTGAAGACAGTAATTAGCCTTGAAAAAATATTCATTTTTGAAGCTAGACTAAAAAGGATGGCAGTAAGCAAAACTGAAGATGTGGCTTTTATATCCCGTGATGGGTGATAGAATTTTTGGTGGTATATGTCAGGAGAGCAAAGCTGTTTTCTTCAGAGAGTAACCGACTTCCTAAATAAAATGCGCATAATGAACTGGATGGAATCAGAATGCCCACAGATGAATGGCACGTAGCTAATGGGATGTATTTCCCAAGAATTACATCGATACTACTAAAACTTATTATCTGTCTCAACAAAAATGCATCAGCAAGGCCAAAATACACAGAAATCCAAGAAATGAGAATGAGAAAATATATTTTTTGTTGCCACAGGAGAATCCATATCAACACCCATTTTTAATGTAAATAATAAAAAGCCACATATTTCTTCATTCCCCTATGAATAGCAAATATTACTGGGATTGACAATGAAATAACAAAATGGCATAATGAAATGATGGGCCATATCCACCCCACAATTATACCTTTGTATGCTTGTCACACAACTGAAAAATTAACCTTTTAATCTTTAGGTTCATCCACTCTGGTTCATGCTAGAAAATAGCCTAATAAATATATTTAGTAAAAGCAAAAAAAAATTCCTTATTTAGATGAAAAAGGAAGACAACAGCTTCAAATCTTTGAATAAAGAAGATGACCTCAAGCAATATCTTCCAGTTACCGTACTTGCAAAGACGATTGAAGACTACTCTGTAAAAGATGCACACAAAAAAACCTGAACCTCAAACACCTTTCGTGCACTTCACTTACAATTCCTCAGCTCTCAGAGATCTAAAAAGATTTATCATGCTAAATTCCCTGTAGATGATAGGCAGCAAAACATTTAAATGTGACATCCAGAAAGGTAATTTGTCCTTATAAGGAGAGTCCACATCCCTAAGCGTTCAAGCTGTCATCTTATACTTTTAAACACTTAGAGTTTTCGGATGAGCAGTGATAATTTTTAACAAAGCAGAGAGGTCTCAATTTGCAAATTGAGTAACTCATCGAATAAGAAAGTTGGATTTGTAATAGAGTCTGACAGATGTCTGCACCACGACATGACAGTGACAAAGTGCCTCTGAAATTTTCTCTTCAAAGATGAAGTTTCAGCTTGCCTCCTTTCACCTCTTGGAATCCAAATAATATTTTTTGATTATACAGGTGAAAAGAAATTTGGTTTCAGCTACTATCCATTTACATCCAGCAAATAAGTTATGATTATAACACCACACTCTGATCATGAGAAGCTCCAGCAATAACAATATTGCAGAAAAATGCTTAGGAGTGCCTGGCAGTACAGGAACATGGCAGGGGAAAACCTATAAAAAACAGCTCTGAAAGAAACTAATTTCTTGAGCACAAAATTAATTTCTGAAATTTAAGATATTATTTTAATGACTTGTAACAAACCACATTTGCAGATTTCTTTGAATTTCACCTTAACATGAATATGGCTTAATAGGAAATTTATGTTAATCATATTCAACTGTATCAACATGAACTGAGAGCTCAGAAGCAATACAACAGGAATTTGTCCCAGAGAGCCTGTCCAAATGGGTTAATACTCTGCTAACAAGCACCATGGTCAAAGAAAGCTGTCACTAGTATGATTTCATAGTGTTTTCACATGCAGGAATCACTCAAATACTTAAAAATTTCCAACACGCTACTGAGAATGAGTACTTATGGTTCCATTTAATGAACACAAATAATGGGGGAGGGAGAAAGGTCAATCATCTCCCAGTGGTAGCAGAAATGTACTACTAGAGCAACCACTTGGTTTAAGACACAATCACAAATGAGGAAGTGCTTCACAGCAGGTTGTCTCCTCAGCCTGAGCAGCACAGCAGGAGAGGCAAACAAAAAAAGTGTTGTGAGCCTAGGTGCTTTTTGAGGTTTAGGGAGTTTGCAGAACACAAGCATTTTGGTAGGAGTGAGCAGGTGAGAGCTCCTCAGTCCATTAGTTCTTCCTCAAGGTAGGTTGTTGTTCTGGTAAGAATTTGAACTTGAATCCAATGCCAAAAAGCTCAGTCCTAGCACAGCATCAATTCATAATTGTCTCAGATTAATTCATATGAATATTACTCACGAAGATTGATCACATATACAGTGCTAGCACCTAATAAAGTGGTCATTTTTCACTCAAGTATGCATAATTCCTATGCAATTCTATGTTTTAAGCTGCAGCCTAACCAAAGATGTAAATATTGCTGTCTGACACTACTTGTAAAGAGACATGATATGTCTTTAACTACAGGAATAGGACTGAAGGCCTTACTCAGGGATAGACATTCAACTCTTCTTGAAGGATATATAGCTGGAAAAAGTTAATAATAAATGGCAACATAGTATTCTTCAGAAGATTTTACTATTTTCTTAGGGCATGCCTTTCTCAATTGTGCATAGACTTATGTAACCTTGGAGATCTAGAATCATTAGGGCTCAATGCAAATATTTCTCACTCATACAACTTGGAGAAACACTTCATAGTCTGCCTCTCTGGGTGAAAATATAACAGCAAATAGCATTCAAAAATGTCAGTATGGTCTACTCTTCTAATTAAATACAGATACATATACATATACATATACATACATACATATATATATATATATATATGATGGATTCATGGAAAATATTTAAACATTTAGTGGCTAACAAAAACACCTTTACTAAAAATAAGAGGAACCCCCTCCCCCCACCGTTCAAATCTTAAACTTGTGCTAATTATGGTGGAGCTAAGTCACTCAGAAACTGGCCAAAAGAGTTTGGAGGAATAATTGCAATAAAGCGGTCAATCAAGTATATACCAGCTTTAAATTGGAGTTAAGAAAAACAACTCCCTCTGAACATGTTATTCTGTATCTGGAGCTGCAAGTCCTTCTCAGTAGCACTTTCTGGAAACTTCCAGGGGCAGCACCCAGACCAAAAAGAACACACCCAGCAAGTCCTATAAAATAGTTCTTAAAATTTTGATTCAGTTCCTACAAGAGCAGCAGCTGCCACAGTTTCCCCTTGGGTTCTGCTACTACAGTGACTGATGAGGTAAAGCTGAATGACTACTAACCGATATGACCAGTTGGTAATTTTAGTAAATGATAGGGCTACATCTTTATGCACCATTTCAGTAAAACAAATCGTGTTCTTGTTAGCTCAGATTCTCACTAAATAACATTAATAAATGAAATAATGCAATTTCTGCCCTCCTCCAACTCCATCCACCTATGACTTCCAATAGACTCAGACCTTTGCAAAACAGCAAATATGCATTTAGAATGAACAATGCCTAAAAAAATGTAAGACTGATATCAAGAATTAAGAGATGTTTTCAAGAATCTGTATACTTTATGACAAACTCATATAATGTTTAAATTCAAGGGATTAAAGCCTGGTAATACAGTGAGACTGTACTTAAGTATAGAAGCATTTTAGTTTTCAACATCTCAAAAAGATCAGTAAAACTAGTCAATGAAGTTATGTGAAGGCTAAGAAATTAAGCTAAGGAAACTTCGATGATTAATGCAACGTAAATTCATCCACCTTAAACTCTCTGGCTGTAAATAACATACAAACTAAGGACAGTAACCATAACTCTGTGCCTCATGAGATAATCCATTATTTGGTCTTCCACTGCAGGAATTTTTCCTATCCCAGCTGCAGCAGAAGACATTTGCTACCTGGACGAACTGTCAATCCCATGCATCCATTTTATGTATCTGTTACAGCCGAACTGAATGCACTGATGAAGAAAACAGGTGAAACTGTGTGTGCTGTTGGAGATCTAAACACGTCAGCATGTAACATGAAGACTGTTTCAGTTCACAGCCATGTAATTGTTTTGCCAATACACCAGTAGTTAAATAGTTGAAGAAATTTGTCAAGAGAATTGCTGAGCATCTCAGTCAATTTCCAGCCCACTCAGAAATATCCTTTAAGGCACTGAAAATTCAGTCAGACATGGAAGAGACCAAAGTGACTGCAGAGTCATGAATAGGATATCCACGTAATCACAAAACCAGAATCCCCACAATCATTAATAATTTTCTGGTATAGTTGAAAATAATCCCTGCCTAGCTCCCTCCCCCCCCAACAAGAAAAAAACAAAAAAAAGCAAAACCCAAACAAACACAAAGAAACTGCTAATGCTTTTCCACGGAGATGTTTCCATATTGGTTTGGCTTTTTTTGGCAATGTGTCAATACCAGACAGATGAGTGGAAACTCACCAGCTTCTCTACCTCTCAAGGACATGCCTCAACGGGCTAGGGCCACCCTCACCTCTAGAATGGGAAGGAACACCAGTGCAGCACTTTTTAACTTGCATTAGCAGTAATAGTTATATTCTGCTATTGAAGAAGTGGCTGTGCTCATGTTATTGGACCCCTGATCACTAAATTGGCAGTCTCTGTACGCTCTTATGATTCATATTATCAATCCATCAACCAACAAGGACTCTTTCTGGCTAGAAAACTTATTCTCCAGCTCTGAATTTTATATTCATGCCTGAGTTTCATTTTCTAATCAAAGAATAAAACAGCAACTTTTTTTTTTTTTGGAAGAATTCAAACATGATCTCACAGAACTACATACAAAATGACTACATGAAGAAAACACTTCTGAGTCCTGCATAGAGGCAAAAGCAAGGTAAAACCACCACATTTTACATTAAATGGTAAAATGTAATTTTAATTTAGAACCCATAAATACACTTTAAACAGATAGCTTCTCATTTGAGGACACAGACTACATAAATCTCTTCAGTCCAAGCATGAAACTCTAATTTAGCTAAAAGGCAAGCATAACTGCTTCACATTGAAATGTTCTTTTTCCTTTTCTCAAAGTTCAGGGTGTCCTGTACTGCTCACCAGTATCTTCTGTACTGGGTTGTTTATTCCTGAAGATCAGCCAAGCTTTTACAATACTTTTCAGGGGTAAAAAGAACCACTCTGGTATAAAACTTTTGGAAGCTATGCAGGTTGTAAGAATACCTACCCATTCAGCTCTCCTCCCATATCATGATGAGAGCATATTTCCTCACACAGTTTATCTGGCTTTAAAAGACAGCATTTCCTGTTCAACCCTTTTACTGCATAAAGTCAGTCCCACAGCCCGTACCACTTTTCTACACAGACTTCTAGTCACAGGGAATGATCTGCTGATCTTAGATCCTGAAAACAAACGGACAAGGCTCAGCTGAGTCAACACAAACCACTGTAGCTATAGGATATTAAATTAAATACCACCTGCTCTAGATCCATCCTTCAAATACGGAAATGAGCTGAGATGATTCACCTGGTATAAAATCCCAAAGTTCCTTCCTAAGGGCCAGCTCAATGCAAACAGCAGCCTTTGCACTGCAAGGGCAAAGAAAAGACAACCCTGTCCTCAGGGTATTTGTGCAATGGATGCCCACACAACTTTAATCCTTCTCTCCTGTATGCTTGTCTTCTTTAAACTACATTCTTAATCAGTTTCGATTGCCATATTTACCTTTTTAACATCTCCTTTTCAACACTCTTCTACCATTGAATATTCGTATTTTGCATAGTTTCAGATGTTTTCATATACATATTTCTAGAGCACCTAATTTTATCTCTTGCTCACATTTCCAAACTCTTTCTGTCCTTCTGTATTATAACCTTCTCTGTATTTGTTGCTATATCCTAATTTTATGACCATCTGTGAATGTAATTAATGTAGCATTCAATCTTCCTCCTACATCCCTAGTAAATATGTAAGATTTAACTTGTACTGCAGATTCTAGAACTACTTAGTTTCCACATTTCTTAAAATCAGTGGTTTAGCACTTCTCTTTACTGTCCCTACAATTACTTTTTAGTGCAATCAACAACTTTCACATGGAGCAGCATAAACCAAATTTTGTGAGGTACAGCACTAAATTAGTTCTTAGAAGTTTACATTACATAAAACATTACTGCATTAAAAATGTTTAAAAAGGTTTTCTAGTATGACTTACTTTGTTTATTTTTCATGGATCTTTACCCTTACTACTATTGTTCCAGTATCTATCCCATTACTCTTCTGTACTAAGATATGAAGTCACAAAAGGACAGCTCTCCCACACACACTTCATGTCCAGTCAGCTGTTAGAGACTGAATTCATCTTGGAGGTGCCAAAGGAAAATGCAGGATCAACTATGTACAGCCACAAAGACACAGAGTGGCCCTCTCAGCTGAACTGATGTTCTCAATAGAAAGAAATAGTGCAACTGATTGCAAGACAACACTGATACAATATAATGTTCATTCATTTTGTTGAAGGACAGTTGTGGCAGAATAAGGGCGCAAGAGAGGATGTAAACCAAATCAACTATTCTCTGCATCTGTACCTCTCTTTCTTAGAAACTTCTACAGCCTTTCTGACCAGCTACCACAGGCAGTGCCAGCTGCTCGCTCCTCAGCCCCATGGAGTTCACAAACTATTTGAGCACAGCTCCCATCCTGGACCTTGGTCTGGTGTGAGATGGCACAGGGATCTGCAGCTAATGCAGATGGGATAGAGCAAAGCCGATGACTATGAAGGCTGACTCCAACAATTCACCCCGTGGGTGAGCTTCACACTTAGGCCTTGAGAGGCTACCTGGGACAGAGGCTAGACAGGGTTAAAGGAACAAAGTAGGTATTTATTAAACAGGCCTTCAGAGGACACATCTTGGGCAGTACAAGAGCCTGACCAAGGCTACACCCAAAACAGACAATGGATCACATGTTTTCACACTTTTAAAAGTTTTGGTCCACTTACATATTGGAGTTAATTCTCCAGTTATAGCTTCAGGTTATCAAATCCCATCCTCCAGATTCCTCTCCTCAATTTGCTGTTGTCTGTACTTTTTGGGCCTGAAGTTGCAATGGTGTCCTTGGTTCTCAGGCTGGAAAGTGTTGTTTTGTCTAACTACCCTGTGAGGAGAACTTGCTAACACTTTATATGAAGTTCAGCGTTATATACTAATGCAGTACAGAATCTGGAAAATATGAAAGCTAAAACTTAAGGCATCAACACCAGCATCACATCACTGCACAGTCAGAATTTTGGGGATCTCCCAATTGCAACTCTTGTAAATGTTGCTATCCTGCAATCTGGGCCTACTGAATAATGTGCCATAGGCCTTGTGTCCCTTGGTCATGTTAGGTGAACATACATGAACTACAGATTTTGATTGGTTCCCCAGAAAAATTTCCTTCTCCTCCTCTAATCCCCTCACAGCACAACAGGGCAAGCAAGGATAATGGGCCCCACACAGCTGTTCTTTTACACAGATTTACTCAATAGTTTCATGTAACAAAACATTATTTCTACTCTTTGTTTCAATAGCATATCTTCCTTTCATCTCCTTGTGTGAAATTTCTAGGAGGAATGCAGAAAGGGAAGGAGCACAGTTCTAGAATACAGTTCTGGTGGGAAATGTGGTGTGATGCTGCTAGCGCACCACAGGGATATACAGCAGGGAGAGCTCAGTCAGGGATAGGAGGGGAGAAGACAGCACAGTTTGGCTCAATGACTCATTGCTCTGACTATATCCAGTTTCTTCTAATTTGAGAGTCAGTGCAGAGCAGATTGACCTCCCATCCCTGATGCAGCCAGTCAGCTCTGTGGCTCCAGCTAAGCAGTTCTCAGAGAATCAATGAGAACAAAGGACCCAGCAGACAGGACTACACAAGGAGACATGTCCGATTACCATTGCCTTATCAATAAGCCTAAAGTATACATAGAGAGGGTAAATGGAAACTGGGATGTATTGTACAGAATCTCTGAAACCAGCAAGATTATTCTTCTAACAAACTGCTATTACAAATACAGAAACTGAAACATATAGAGGTACGCAACTTCAATAAATTCTTAAACTGAGAGCGAAGTCATTTTGATAGGAAGTCATCGGGATAACTACCCTTTCTCTGACAAATTTCAAATCCATGTCTAAAACTATGTGTTCTCAATAAATCTGAGCTTCCTAAATTTTACAAAGCATCACATTTCAGCATGTGCAGGCATGTGGCAGAATAAGCACCATGGAGGTTGCAAAACTGGTCCCTTGAAAGACACTTTCATAAATAAGTTACACCACCAACTATCAAAGAATATTTTGATTGTAGCAATGTGTTTGGAAACAACACTTATGTTTGCATATAAATTATGATTGGAAGAAGGGACTAGATGATCACTAGCATTTTCTTCAAGGTCCATTTCTTAGATGGCTATGATACATGTTAATATTAGGAAACAGTTGAACCAATTATTACAAACATTTTTGCAAAGTTCAGTTCATCACAAGAGTCACCTACAGTCCTTAACCTGAGGCACCAGGAATGGAACATGACCCTTAGCAATTGTTCTTATTTACTATGCCCAAACATCTGTTTACTCAGATACCAGTGTACAATAACTAAGTTAAACCTGACATGCCAAGGCTCTTCATCTAAACTCACTCCTTATTCTATATTTACTTTCCTAAGAAATCTAAACTTCTACTTAGGTTATGTAACATAATCAGTTATTCTGAAAAAACTCTGGATTTAAAGTACTTTGTGTTTTCTCTGGCCTTAAAAAGTAATTGACTTCTAGAAATATTTTATTCATGATTAGCAAAAAGCTATCATCAAAGTCTACATTTAAAGATTCTGATCGACTTAAGAGACCAACAAAAATGGAAACAATCAAAATATTAAATAATTTTCTGCTGTAATATTTGATATCTAGAAAATTTTCAAAATTCTCCTATGTCAGAAACATATCTTTAGAAGAAGGCAGAATGAATAATAATTTGAATTTGCCTTTAAACTACATTCTAATTCTGTCTATCTTCCAAATAAAATCTTGATAATTAAATAATCTGCAACAGATCTACAAAAGAACAGAACTGGAATATCTGGGACAAGTGGTCATGGCAGACTGAATTCTAAGCACTGATGCAGTACAGTTTGTAATCAGACAATGTCTGTAGTAAATTTTCTGTACAAAAAAGTTTAATATTTAATGAAACAAACACTAATTGAAGCTTACCTAAAAGGGAAAGAAAACTTACTGCCCAGAACATATGCTTTGAAAGCGATGGCAAAAGCTAAAAGCAAGCAACCAGTTTCATGTCAGCCTGTCAGAAAGACCACAGAAAAAAGAATGTGTAGCAGAAGAGGTGTCAAGGCATAATCAGTGCACATTCATGATGGAAAGCAAGAATCAAAAGCTTAAACTGCTGAAAGGGCAACTGCTACATGAGGTTTTTATCTTTCCTAAGTTTCCCCAACAAAACAATGTGGAAGATCTATTACATCATGAATTATGATACTATCTGTGAATTAGATTGCTGATGGATCAGACAACATGGGAGCAAACAGCACAGTGGGAGTACAAACCCCCTAAGCAGCTACACAGGTCCAGTAGTAAAAGAAATCTTCAGGTCAACATAAAAAATACCACACACATACATGCACACAGACATGGAGCAAAGGTAATCTGGTTTTTGATATTAATGGATTTTTCAAAACCTGCAAACTGTTGGAGGAAAATCATCTCAAAATTTGTTTGGTGAACTAATAGCTGTTTCATAGGGAAGATAAACGTAAGGAGGCTGAGCACGATAATAGACGGCACCATCTAAAAGAGATACATGTAAAGAGTATTAGGATGAAAAAACCCAACATCATTTAATGCAAGGACTAGTGCCTTTAATCCAACAAAGAGATCATATCCTAAGGGATGATATCAAGCATTCATCAAAAAGCAGACTCATAAATATTTTCGGAAGTTGCTGTCTATGTTAGAGAAAATGCATCAGAGATTTTCAGCAGCTGATGTGAATTGCATTTTTACTGTTTGTTTTTTTTTTTTTTCACTAGCAGTATCCCAAAGAAGAATGTTTGTAAAACTGTTCACAACCTCCCTACATACAGCAGGTTATATATAGAATCCTACTTCTGAATCTGTGAGAAGTCCATTCACAGACACAAGGACACTGCAATACATCACTGTAGAAGTGTACATTCAACTTGTTTATCAGCAAAGCACCAAAATTCAGCGTCCATTCTGTTTAATGTTTCAGTGTTAACACAGGGAAGAAAGCAACCCTTCATTGTACCAGCTGAGACACCTTATCAAACTGCTCTGTATACATGTCACGACCACTCTGCCATGGTCCTACATTTGCATGATGACCTGAACTCTGCTGGTACGTTTATAGTAGAAAACAACTTCTATTTTTGTTACTTAAAAAAAAAAAAATAAAGCAACATTTCAAACCAGAAGAAAAAACATTATATTAGTTGAACAAGAACGAGATCACATTAAGTTTCTACAATTTGGAATAATCTGAAACTATATAGTACATATAAAGTGGAAGAAACCTCTCTTATCTTCCCTTTACCTGAGGAGATACAGTGGTGCACCTAGAAGACTGATGTTCTCTTTTGACTCTTCCAAAAGCCATTCCAAAAGACTCTTCCAACAACCATTCCCAACCCTGATCCTTTTAAACAAATTAATTAGACCTTCATTGCCCATCTGCCTCCCTTTTTATTTTTTTTTTTTTTTTGCTAATGTATTTGCCTCATCAGAAGTGCAGTCTCTCTTCCTATGCTTTTTAAAAGCACACTGATGAAAACAGGGCAACTACAGCAACTGTGCATAGCAGGCAGTTTTCAAGAGGTCATATCTTCACTGCATTAATCCAGGGACAGCTGCAGTATATCATTATAGCTATGTTGATGCCATACCTGTTCTTTTAAATACTTGTAAGATATAGTAGACATATTCAATGAAAAATGTATGCCACTGTCATTTCCTTTTACTAACTTCAAACTACAGAATTCAGCTTCTAGCTGAAGAATGTCTGCCTCCTGCGTGATGATCTAATGACCTTTTATATCACCTTAAAAAAAGCATGTATCATTTTGCGGCATTTGATCTATATTCATTTTAAAAAAGCAAGAATAAAGTCAACTGCAAGAAAGCATATAAAGTAGAAAACAAAACTATATCCTGAGGTATCTGTCATTTGCTGAAGATGTAGTCACAGTGAGCCCATTCCTGTAAGTCCATGTCCAACTCAGTATTTTTTGCGGGGAAAGGGGTTTGTTAGTTTGTTTGGTTTGGTTTTTGGAAATGGACTGGTTCACCTGTGTGGCAACACTTGATGCAAGGCTAGTGTCCGACCAAATCTTTTATAACCAAGTCAAGTGACCATTTGGGGCTAAGAGCTACACTACAGTTTTCAGGTGAAAGAAATGTTCCTCACCGTGCTTTCTCAGGTAAATAAGATAATGGTGTACAAAGGCAGCAATAGTAGATAATGACCCAATGAATGTAAAACAGCTAAGAACTGTATACTACATGGGACACCAAGGCACATAAAAATATCATTCATGACATATTTTACTAGCATGTGCATGCCCACAGAAAAAAAAAAACCAAAAGAAAATAAGAGTATTTTACACGTATTTATGGATAAATATTACCTCTGGAATGAACACAGTACCTCAAGAAAGGCATGCACCAAAATTCTGCCCAATAAAATTATATAATATTTTGAACTTATATATAATTTCTTACTTTGCAAGAACAGCAATTAATGAAGAAATGGATGGGGACTTCTAACTACATAGAAAGTGGTTTGATTCAGCATTATCAGGATCTCATATTTACGGGGTTTCTTTTCTTTCTCAAGACACGGTCACATTAGTGTTACAGGAAAAAAAGCAGTCATAAGAAAATTAACAATTATGTTCTTTGTGGATTTTCTTTCTTTTCTTTAAGTGTATGTGAAAGCAGAATTACCAAAAGCTACTCAAAAAAGTCCCCTGAATTTCCATTGCTTTTTCCAGTAAGTGCAAAATAACAGAATAACACCATAATAACTAAATGGGCTAACCAGAGAATTTCTGTCTACAAAACAAAATCACTGTAATAAATTGACAGTAACTGGGTTGGTGATGTAGAGAGCCTGGCCCCCTCTGCTGTCTATTTTGTGCTTCTTCTAAAGTCCTTCTAGTAAACCTACAGACATAAAGAATAACATTTTTTGTATTTCTGATTGTCTTCCTCTGACTTTGAGAATGACAGATTACCCTGACAACTTCTACAGAGACTGAAAGACCAACATGCTAGACCTGGAAAAGATGGGATTTAGAAAGGAAAATGGGATCTTAAGAGGTTAAAAATCATCACCCATCTTTCTGTATGTGCAATTGGGAATCATAAGCTTGTACAAAAAGTGACCAATTCCTTTTGGTGACTAAACACTCTAACAGGGAGACAAGATGTAGATATACACACTGGCATATCATCAAGCAAAGGCATTTAATATCGGACATGCAAGTAAAAAAATACAATGTACATTCTAAATGTACCATCTATAAAAATGAAATTTTTCAATATGTAAGTTAGATTGTGATCAAGAATGCAAAAGTAGCGTAACTTTTATATGCTTTAAACATACTGATTTGTTACTACACTGAAAGTTATCCTGAAAGGGTTCTACTGTAAAATTAAGTATCTTCATTACTGTTAAAGGCTCATCATGCTCCCTTAAAACATCTTACATAGAAGGTCAGGATATTGCAGGAACAAGGAAGAGAAAACATGAGGCATTTGCATGGCTTTGCCCCTTATGAACCATGCCCTATATTCTCTTTTTAAATCCCATGTTCTTGGGACATCCAACATTCTCCTCTGACCCACATCTAGAAAAACTTTTAGTCTCTTGCTCAGTCCACTATATTCTCCTTTCTGTGCTTGCCTAAAGCAGCCTGCTTATGCACACTAACAAAGCAATAGAGATGCACACCATCAAGGTTACAGCATTTCTTAAAACTGCCTATGCAAAACTCATCATAGAAAACAATACTAATTAAAGCCAGAGCAAACCTCAATGAAATTTTAAAAAAAAAAAAAAATTGCATTAGACATCAGATTTATACTTCTCAACAACTAAACTAGAGAATTAGGTCAAGCCCAAATGAAAAATAAAACCTTTGATAGGCAGCCCATATTGTTTATGAGTCCTTGGTCTGAACTCTGCAAAGGCTGAGTCTTCACAAAAACCTTTCACAGAAAGCAGAATTGAATTAGGACCATTCTCTGAAATTATGTGAAACACAAACCAAAAGAGCTGCTGTCAGAGTGAAGCTGAACCTAACCTGAAAATAAAACTAAGATTATACTGGATTGTCTCCATATACAGCTCTATTTTCAGGTCAAGTACAGAGAAATCAAGGAAAAAAGGAAGCCTCTTCACCATTTTCAAGTAATTCCCTTCCCCAGCAATTGTTTGGTGACTCTCTCCAGATCTTAACACTTCTGTTACATCCATAAGAGCTTCTGTCTCTAGCTTGATCAGAAGTCCTATTTGGAGAAAGATCCTCACTTTCTCTCCCCCAGCATTCCTGTCCTTCAGATTAGCATTTCAAAAGAACATCAAATCTCTTTCTTTTAAAGTGTGATAGCCACAATAGTTTTATCACATCATTCCAATAAAAGAAAAAAGAAATCATCGTAGTTGTTTCTGCAATGCTTCACAAGCTCTCATCAGCAGCTGTGAAGTAAGTGTTGCTATACTCACATTGTAAATGGAAAGAAAATCAAACACAAAAAAAAGGTATAACTGCCCAAGCCACTCAGATGACTGCCACTGGTGATGAAAACACAACTACAGCAGAATCCACACTCCTTTGCTGCAGGAACTCCCTGAACTTCTTCCACAGGTGAAGCCTGAAGAGCAGTGAAGTCTAGCCAGGGGAGGGACTACTTCTCTACAGAACAGAAGAACACTGAAAACATTCCAGTAGTTAGAAATCCTAGCTTTAGATTAGTTTGCAAATATATTGGACAACATTCTGTGTCCTAAACGCATTCTAGTCTACACACAAGTGGATTTCTCTGTCCACACAGCCAAAAAGGTGTGCTTTCATCTAATTTAACTTTCACAAGTAAGATAATTCCTGCAATCTTATTGAAAACAGCAATGAAGAAAATGCAGATTTCCCTTCCCTGAATCCAGGCAATGCAACAATGGGAAGTGCTGACTGTACCTCGCTTCACCTTCCTGGAAACTACCAAAGCCTTGTCTTGGCTGTTACAGATAGAAAACTTGCATGAGACACATTGCTGTGAATAAATACGTGTTTTCAGTAAAGATACAGTACAATAAAGACTAAATTCATAAATGCTCATCTCTCCCCAAGTCAGTCTGTCAGAAGGGCAGGCTTTTACTGAACAGTAAATGCATCATGCTGTAATAGGAGTTAGTCTACGGATCCGTCCTGTTTTTCTACCTAGTGTGAATGTTTTCTTACTCAGTAAGTAACTATTACGCTTTTTTTATTTACCCAACTTATTATTTACCCAACTTTTTATTTACCCACTTACCAATCTTTATAGAGCGTGTGGAAATAAAATGTTGCACTCTTTGGCATTAAGGTAAACATCTGACTTGCTCCAACAGGAACAGAATTCATGCCAACATAATCACATGTAAGAGAAAAGTTGGAAACCAAAGAAAAATCTTCATCTACAAAGTCTCCATAAACAATAGGGAATATACTGATAATCAGGTAATCCAAAGCAACACACACAAACGGTGACCACCAATAGTCAGTGACGATTATTATGGCCAAATTTCAAACTCCAGCAATTTTTTACTCTGATCTGCAAAACAACAAGCAATGAAATAAAAATTGCATCGAACTAAAAAAAAAAAAAAAAAAGTGGTAAATAAACTTCCTCAAACTAAAAAAAATGTTAAACATTTTGTGAACAGTTATGAAGCATGCAAAAGCTGTCCCCAAAAGTTTCAGTTTTCAAAAATTTCTGATTGTATGGATTCATATGGTTACAAATAATAGTTTCATAGCCGTAATAATAAATAAGCAAACACATATAAAAAGTAATATCATATTACTCACATCCTACAAGTTATCTTTCTCTCAAAAAAATTCCAGGAGTTTAAAAAGTATGCTTTCATCAAGGCCTAGCATTTTCTATTTGCATCATATCACTAATAAAGAAGTGCTGTTTGAAAGAGTTACTCTTATGTCACCTCTTTCATGGTAGCTTTTTGTTTAAACATCCTATTGACCCTATCTTACCTCACTCTGATGGAAGGCTGAGCAGCATTTTCTACGTTCTGATTATGTACACCTTTGAACATTTTTACCACGAATTAGCATTTAAAATAATGTACACTGCATGCTGCGGAATTCTTAGTTTTGCACAGATTTATCCAAGTTTTTAATTTTATTGTTATTATGAATTCTCAGAAGCCACTACGACATATGTTTTGAATATGGATTAACAGAAGTAGGCACTTCACGTATTTCAGAGGACACAGTAAATACGTTCTTGAACAGTAGCATATATACAAAATAATATTTAAAATATAGTGTCTAATTAGAGTTTTGCTTAACAAGCAAAATTATGCTTCATTAATGATCCCAATCAAAATAATACTTTCTACTGATTTAATTAGACACGAAATCAGGCCCCAAAATGTATGTGGTTTTTGCAATGCATTTTAATTCCACACTATATTTGCTACAGGCGGTGGGGAAACACCCCTCTATCATAAACCTTATGCTTAAAGAAATGCTTTTATTTTTTAAATTCTACACTTAGCCTTCAGATCTCTCTTTCACATTCGACCAATTTAATGGAAATAATTATTTGGTATCTAATTTCATAGATGTGCAACAATGGCATGGCTGCAACATATGACAGGAAGCTTTACATTTGACTTCTCTTGTTGTATAACATTCTCTCATTTTGTGCTTTTATTTGATCACTCAAAAACAGAAGAAAAATTTTGATTAATTTATTTTTAATTAAACTGATTTTTAATTAAATGTTTCAAGAATTTTCCTCTGATAACTTTATGAATATCATCCCAGCAAAGGAAAGCTCTGAAGAAAAACATAGGATTACTATAGATTCAGAAATGGACTACATTTTATAGCATGCTTATGCTGCTGTCTGCTGCTCAACAATTTGCATTGAAATTGTTGCTAGGTATTTACCCTTGCTGATATTTTCCCTAAAACTGGGAAAATCAGGAATCAAACTGTACTGACAAGTCAAAAGTAGATTTTTAGGGAAGAAAAACTACAAAAATATTGTAAGGATATAACAAATGTGATTACTTTACTTAGTACAGAATAACACCATTTAATCAAAATAGGGGAATATAAATCTACGTAGAATTCTTTTACACTGACAGACAATTAGGCAGAAGTATTCCTAACTGAGCTTTGCTTTTGAGACAGCAGTTAGACAGACTCATATGAGATCTCTATCAAAATAAGTAACCACATCTCAAATACAAAAATCTGTTTCATCATTTACAGTTTCTATCACATCATAAAGCATAATTTTCACATGAGAACAAAGGTCATTTTAAAGCAAATTGTTGTTCTAAGGTAACTTTTAATTTGAGGACTAAATGTAAATTGCTATGGTGAATGCACGTTAGGTCACTAAAACAACGGTAGCTAAACTCAGATGTGACCTAGCAACCCAGGTGTTCAGGAAAAGTGCTGTTAACAGTAAGGATTGATGATCTAATCAAACTGTCACACTCAGATCCTCAGCAGGGTGGTTGGAGGGGAGGTGGAGGAGGATAATATTCAGAAAGCAAGCACATGCTTAGTGTTACTTTAAATTGATGCTGACATTTTCAATTGTAAAAAGAAATTTTTTCCTAAGTAATATAGGAAACAACTCTCCTAACCTTCCGGAGGATATCAGATAATCAGAGAGCTTGTT
>NW_027094086.1:58724250-58804250 GCF_029207755.1 Chamaea fasciata | reverse complement strand
GTCCCTTGCTACCAGTCCCACCCAGGTAAAAAGGGATCTAGAGATATATTGTCATCCTAATTCTTACCCTCTTGACCTACACGGTTCCCTTACACAGTGGAAGCAGCAATCAGGACATGCAACTGGAACAACTTACTTTCAGCTGACTGCAACAGAAGAGAGATCAGTTTGCAGCTTACAACTTTTTGGCTGATGGCATGCAACAAGGAACTGTGTTTTCCTTGGAAACAAACCATTGTGAAATAAAGCTGGCACTTTCAGCAACTACCCACACTGTCTTCCAGAGATTCACAGACAATGTTAGCATACGCTTGCTAATGGAACTAATAACCTATGCTCTAGACAGTACTTGATTGTTTATGAATGTGAGATCATCATTTATATCTTGTTATGATGCTTAGAATGAACCAAAGGTGCTCACTGTGGGCATCATGAATCCAATTAGGTACTTCCTCTATTTTCTAACCATATCAGCTAAGCCCTCACAACAGGAAGACTGTTGTTGATGACAGAAATTTCCAAAAATCTCACATACCTAGCAATTAAAACAAACTTATTTCCAGTTGCCCTTCCTTCTTAACTAAACTCGAATATTGCCAGGATTTGATAGGAAGAACAAATAATGTATAGTAGCAAAATAACTTCACTCTTTGACAGTCCTTCACTTGTTATTTTTCTTTCTGAAAAGATTCTCAAGTCATCACTTGTCTTTGTGATAGCAGTCTTCAAAAGTATAAATGTCTCCCTTGTCTTCATTTCTTTGTAGCAAAGCAAATGCATATCATGTGTGTACGGACAGCAAGCCATGAGGAAAGCTGTGAATTTTCAGCACATCTACTTCCAGTTCCTGAGGAATCACAGGTAACCCCGACGGCTTCCTTATGTTCTTTGGTCAGCCACAGACAGAGAAAAGCACTGAGCTAGCAAGTGACTATGGAGCCTGTACCTATGGAACCTGTTTCACACTCTGACATAGTAAAACATCAGACAAGAGCTGAACACCAAAGAGAAATACTGCTTGCAAGAGTCAGATAAGCTTCCAAAACATGGAAAGCTGAGCACACATCTTAGGCAAAAACTTCAGCTCCCAAACACTGCTAAAATTAAGTCATACACACACATACACATCTCCTCATCACAAACTTCCAAATAGTAAATGTGTCAAGAAAAAGCTACATTTCTTTCCTTAAGGCTTTTCCAGAGAATGATTATATAACTCTTCAAGATCCTTTTTAAAAAAAATGCAGGAAATAATCAATTGAGTAAAGCTTTTCATTTCTATCCAGTTAACCTAGTAGTGTTGGGTTTCAGTCGAAAAGCTCAAGCTCATTTGCAAGAAGCAGTAAAAGGTGATGACAAAACTAGAAAGCAAGACTCAGCATATCACCTTCTGGTATTACAGGTAGCCTCTTGTCCAGTGAATCCATACATACTGCCAGTGCCTCTATTGGAAACCCTTTTGTGCCACAGCCACGTACAGAACTCATTCCTTCAGAACACGAGCAGGTTATTACAAAACTATTACACACTAACCCCCACCCTCTTGGCCTGCATGGTTGACTTATGCAGTGGAAGCAGACAGCTGGGGCGTATGACTGGAACTACTTCCTTTTGTATGGATGTACAGCACATCACTTTGTGACTTTTGCCACTTGTTTACCCAAAATTTGCTGTAACATCAAGCTGGATCTTTTTACTTTGCAGGGGTAGCACTACCCAAAACAGGCGTATCTAATAGCTACTATCACAAATTTTTCTACTCAAAGAAAGAAAAATGCTTCAAAAGAAGAATTAACAGTACAGTTAAGTAAAAGCGGGTTGTACTGATGGACTCGATACCCTTCCAGTTTTACATTCAAAATGGAAATATCAGGACACAGCAGCTGATTACAAGACAGTTTTCTAAATAATATACAGAGCATCAACCCCAAGTTCATTTTTCTTCCTGGCTACTTTCCTTTCAGACCTCAACAATCCCTTCCACTCACATACCTACAGTCTTGTTTATTTTATTATATTTATGCATTGGTAGAATTTAATATTCAAAAATTCAGATGGGTTTATGCAAGCACATGAAACAACTGGCACCGAGGAATTTCCTCTTTTTACTTCAAAGCATAAAAAACATACAATTTTTAGAAGTATGTTACATTCCAACATTGTTTGACAAACCATCTCAAATGTATTTAGGTTGCTATTACACAGCTATTCCTGCTCTCAAGTTGAAATCACTGCACAGTTTTTTCAATCAATCAAGATCATTTGAAAATCATATGATCTTCATATGACGTTACAAGTACTGTAACACTGATCCCATTCTTAAAGCACATGAAAAATACCAGAACCTTGCAAAATCAAATATATTTCTAATAACCTTTACAGGAATTGTTTTATAACAGATATTCCAATTCAGTGACTCTGCTACCAGTAACTTTCTATATATGAATGATTCTATTTGATTCAATGGGATTACTCATTTGTGGAGTTATTTCAGAGGCAACCCATCATTTAAAATTCATAAGGAAGATGAGGTAATTAAATAACAATAAAGGCTTTTCTATGGCTTTTCCTTACCTAAAAGAATTTTTTAAACACATGTATCAAATAGATTTCGAGTTAAGAAAGTATCATAAACTATAAAATGTATATTTTTACAGTACTAATGGTGTCTCTAAAATTGTTTGAAGAATATTTATGTGTATTTTTCATACAAAAAAATTTCTAAATCCAGAGTTGTACTTAACAGTGGCATAATTCAATCTCAGTGACAAATGACTTAGTGAATTTCTTTTTATTTTCTTGCTCATATTTTTATGTGTGTTTATGTATATATCTTAATAGTGAAACAGCTGTCTGTTCTGTGTTCTGACAAAATTTACACCCAGGTAAAGAAATGAAGTAACAGAAATTAGAACTTGGCACCATTAACATTACTGATGCATTCACCTTGTCCTCAACCACAATGTCTCCTAGACACAATAAAGGTGTAGCCAAAGATTTATCCTGCCAATAAGATATAGTTATAGGTCCCATGAAGATTACTGACACTGAAGTACCAAATATGTACTGGCCTTGGACTTAGCAGATAACATGCCAGTTTTGAGACACATTCAAGTTGACAATAAATCAGTATCACAGTTCCAATAACAGGAAAATACACCTTAGAGGAATTCTTTCTGTTAAAACATTCCACTTTTGAGTTAGCTATTAAATGGTAATGATCATAATGGACTAGGCAGTAGGGTGTTTTGCGTCTGAAATGTGCAGACATTTTACTACAAGTTTTTTTTTTAAAAAAAACTTACGTGATTTTTCAACTGCACGATATTTTCTCCTTAAATCAATTTTGTCTTTAAAAAAGAAAGAAAACAACCTAAACAAAAGATGTTTTAGTAGCAATTTCATTATGAATTATACTCATTTTCAGTATCTGCCCTTCCACAGCCTCCATAGCTCCTCCCTTTTGTGCATAAAAAAGCCCAATAGTGATGGAAGGCTAGAGAGCAAAGTGCACAAGTTAAGTACTGCTTAGAAATTGTAAATGTATTTTTTTCTCTCCCTTTCAGAACTATCACAATGCTTACCACCTGCAATTCCATTCTAAGAAGTTTGTTAAAAGAGCCTCACTTTCTCAGGGTGTATGGGTTATAACTATTTTTTTCAACCACCCTTTTGAACTTCTTTTCAATTTTCTGTTTTTGATGATAGTCATGCTGACAACTTTTTTTGGTCCATCAAATTCTGTAGTACAATTACATGAATTTACTTTTAATAAATTACCATCTTTGCATATATCAGTCAAACCATGAAGACTAAACACTTGCAAATAAAATGCATTATTAATTTAATTGTCACAGCCTATTTAGCTAGCTTCTATTAGTATTTGCTATAATATGCAATGTATCAGAGGGCAGAATCAAATTCAAAACATAAAGAATAAACTGATTATATTGTCCTAGAGAAATTAAAAAATAGCAAGCTTGCAAAATTATAATCAAGGCATTAATGTTTTACATAGGTAAGAAAACTATGTAACTTAATTTATAATATGTTTATGCCCAAAGTGATGGTTTAACATGCAGCAGAAGGATTTCTTTGGTTCCTAAAGCCATTAAAAGGCATCAAACTTACTCATAATAGGAGAGGAAAGGTGGAAAGGAAAGCAACAGTGGTTTCGTATTTACTGCAGTAGTTCATGTGGCTTAAACATCCCCCATCCCCAGCGAGGGACTGCTACTAGAAATTTATATTGTTGTTGCAACTCTGCCACTACTGTTTGATGCTGCTCTACATTAAGCTGAAGTGCCACCTGAAAAGCCGTTGTGGAAAAGAAATACTCAAAAGATGGGTGAAGAAACTGTGAAAGAAGAGGGCATGAAGCCACTCCAATTCCCCCTGCCTATGCTGGAGGCAAAGCCTCCCCAGCCGTGCCAGCAGGCGGGACAGGGAGGCTGCAGGCCTCAGCAGGGCTCCTCTGCTCCTTGGGCAGCCAGGGCCTGTAAACCTGCCACCCTCCTCCGCCTCGTGCCATGCTGGCCGTTCAGCCAGAAAGGCTAGAAGGAATACAGGAAAAAAGGGAAAATTGGCCACAGCCGGGAGGCTTTCAAAATGAAACACCCAAAGAAAAGCCAGCAACAACTGACTTAGTTTACAGCATCCTGCTTCTTTAGGAATTCATTTCAAGATGATCATCACTGAAAATATGCCTCTCAGGCTAAAATACTATATTTGGAAATCTATTGTATGTATCCTTTATTGTGCACATATTCACAAGGGTAATACAAGTTATCTCTACATTGTATTTATGATGACTGTACAGTAAGTACCCCCTTGTAAAAGAATATATTGGTATTGAATGCTTCCAGTTATAAAATAAGCCACCAGAGCAAAACACTTTGTAATTGTTGTGCTATGACAAGAGATAACCAACATAAACTTTATTATGATATCTGCTTTGATGAAAATGTAATTGTTTTTTCAATGCATCATTGTGTATTTTAGATTAAATAGAATATCTCAAAACTCTTGAATAATCAAATGTTAGGGAAATTCTGGTTAAGCCCTTTGTAGAGGAAATCTCCCTAAAAATAAAAGCACCACTTAAATCGGCGCTTAGTCAAACTAAGACATATATGGGGTGTTAATTTAAAACTCTACTCATGGGTCCCTCTGTGATTTAAGTGTGACAAACTTGTAAGGAATGGGTCTAATTGCCCACAATTTCCATTGTCTTTAACAAGAAATGAACACAGCTCAGGAAGAGCTTTGCTGTGTTCTCCTAAAGCTCCTATCATTTATTTTCCTCTTTTTTCATATCAAAACCAGAAAATACTCTTTATTTATGAAAGCCTACCCCCGAAGGATGAGTTACAAGGCAGGAACACTTGAAACAGTATCAAGCATCCAGCAATGAACACCTCCATCCACCCAGGCTGAAAGAGAATATGCCATCTTTTGGCTATCCAAAACACATCAATTTTGTAGTTGGCCCAAAGATTCAATGAAATAGCAATAGCTAAGCCACAATGTGCCAAATAAATCAGAAGACAAAATCTGTTTATCTGCAAACACAGTGCCATGGAGTTTGTAAAGCACAGTTATATTTTAAACCACATAAAAAATAACCTGCTTGCAAACAAAGCTGGAGAATAAGTAGCTGTGTACCAATTGAAAAAGAAAATAATTTTTAAAATAGTGAAAATGCCAAATCTCCCTTCCTTCCCGAGAACACTTGAGGAAACTTTCTTTTTCATTTTTCTGTGGCTTTGACCTCTTAGAAAGTAATTTCATAAACCTATGAGCATCAAGGCCAGCAAGAAAAGAACAAAAAAGGGAAAAGAAAAAAGAAAAGGAAAAAAAAAAGCACCCAAATTTTGATTTTGTACCGAGAGGGATATTTACAACTATGAAAGTTTTGAGAAAATAATATCACCTGTCAAAAAAAGGCCACAAAAGGTGCAAATCCTACACCTTTTACATGGAATTTCTTTCTACAGACATGTCATAAGCAACATGACATCAGAGCACTTAAACATGTTGGATCTCTCTTGGAGTTGAGGTAAAAATCCAGATGGCTTCATTGTGAGTAAGCTAAATATTTTAGAAAAGATCTCCACATAGTGCATAAGATCCAATGAAAAAGAACTTTAAAGCAGTTTACCTTTCTTTGGGTGTGCCAACTCCATGTTTGCCCAGTAAATGAGTATTCAAATGTTTCTTCATCACAAATGCCACCCTGTCAAATGAAAAGCAAACGAGAGAGAACATTTTATTAAACATTTTTTTTTTTGTTTTGAGCACACACTTGAACATATTTCACTAAAGCAGTCCTTAAAAAAATCCCTCTTCTGCTAGGATGTGACTTAGACTGGGGAACCCATTCTGTAACAACAGGCTTCCCTCATTTTGCAGTCCCTTGGCTTTTTCTCTTACAAGTCCCAACCACGTCCATCACTGGACAAAGAATGCAAAACCTGTTTCTGCTTCCCTTTGCAAATTAGAATACCTCACACGTTATACTGATAACATAATCTATTTTACCTAAAGAACATCCTCTGATATATTAACATAATACAGTTTTAGTTCCACCTTTGAATTTATTTAAGCCTAATGGGCCCCCCTTTCTTCATACAGGTAGTTCCATTATTTTTAATGAGAAACATGAAAAAACAGCAATATAAGATGCTTTAATCACTGCTTATGCCTGGTCAAACTTCATGGTATTAATTATTTAAAGAGATACACATAGAAACAAATTAATAGCCTTAGTTATTTTATAGCCTTGTGAAAAAAAAGGATGAAAAACGTGAAGCACATGTTCATGAATACACTGTGAGCAGGAATATTGTTCAAACTGGCAAGACATTCTTCAAAGCACCAACAGCAGCAACAAAATAACATACTACCTGGCATCATGTTTCTACCAAACCAAACACAGATAATTTACTTTCATTTTGGTGACATACGTAATGAAACAGATAGAAGCCTATCAAGTACTATTCTTCTGATGATAAGACCATAACATCAATTTAATTATGTCATGTGACTGCTTCAAACAATTTAGATATCAGACTGAAGCTTCAAACTAAAATGGTTCTCTCGATAAGCAAAAATTTTACCACTGCAACTTTCAGTGTGAAAAGGGCTTGCAAACATTTTTGTTAATTATGTATTACAGCTGTCCTTCATAAAGTTAATTACTAATAGCTGAAAGGCAATAGAGTCTATTTGCATATGTACATGAAAGGCATGACATATGCAAAAATATGATTTTAATTAGCATTCCATGATATGAAGGGCTACAAATCAAACTGGCATGTTATAAGATTTTTAACATTAAACGCTGAATTCATCTGGACGTGTTTGCAGTAATGGACAATGGAAGGACTGTAAAATACCAGCACTATGGGGTATAAGAGCCACAAAAGCAAAGACACAGTACTTTTCCTTTACAATTATGTTAATTTAGCTTTTTCATGTCTGATCTTCTTTGGGCACTTGAACATTATTACAGAGAACCTCTCTTGTGCATCCCTTAAGATATAAGAATATAATACTGTCTTATTTAAATTATATAAATTTCCTTATTTTTTACAAAAAGACATTAAAAAAGTATCCCAAATACTTTTCCCTACCCAACTTATTAGTATGGCATCATAACCATCACAACTGTGAACAATCTATTACACTGTTACAACCATTACTATGCAAGTGCCATCAAAATTACTGTACATAGGAAAAATAATTGTAACGAACTAAAAAAAAAAGTGTTCTAATAAAAGCATAAGGCATACAAAATGTACTGCCCTTGCAGAAACAGGATTTCCACATGGCTGTGGAAGCTACCAAATATATTTCATTTAGTTATACTTGTATTTCCTGTTACAAACTTCCATTTCCCCCTTCTCTAAAAGAAAAATAAACTCAATGAAATTACTGTGAAAGGGAAATGTGCAATCAGAATTGTAAAGGGTTATTTTGCTATTTGCATGGAATATAAAGATCCCAACCAGCTACACAATATTTCAGGGAAGCACTTTTTGGTTTCCAAGCCCATTTAAAGCTTCCAAACAAAGGCTGACCATTGCATATACCACACAACTGCAGGGGGTAAAGACAGACATTTTCTTCTGCAAAATAAAAGACAAAGGCATTGGAAATAACACGAAGCAATTAAATTTGCATTCTGCCTCTTCTCTGTTGCATCTATGTTCTAGCAACCATTTTGCTGCTGTTACACAGCACAAACAGAATGAACCCTGACTCAGCTCACGTCTCAGCACCTGCTAACATTTTACGCTTTTAATGAAAAGCTTGAAGGCTTCAGACTTGAGGAGTGCACGATGCCTCACTGCAAGTCTGGAGCACTCTGCATAGCTCAGGGTCAGCTCCCCATTTTAGAGAATCAGACCTTAAAAATAAAAGCAGAGTTGCTATTTTCATGAGAAACTGAAAACAAGATTTAAAAAATTGCCAACAGAGACAGGCATTATTAAAACAAGGGGCAAAGTCTAAAAAACCTTGTTTGGATGCTGAATGTGAAGACCACCCATTAAAACAAACAAACAAACAAACAAACAAGCCCACAGAGAGAAACAAGTGGGAACTATTTGGTTTTGTTTACCAAATCCTGCAGGTGATTTTCAGAGAGGTGGTAACAGTGTTTGCTGGCTTTACAAAAGAAACACAAAAAATGTTTTCCATACATTCAGTAACTCTAGGTTTCAAGGTAATTAATGGTTTAGTAGACAAAAAATAATGGGTTTATCTATGCCTATTTACCTCTGCTGAGGTAAATCAGTTATTCCCAAGCTACTGCTAGAATAGACATGACCTTGGCCTTTTAAATTAATCTTAAGAGAAGTTTGACTGGCACATATAAGGACTCACCGAGTGAATGCTTTTAATTACTCCATTGATATATGTTCAAATTAAAAAGAATCTTTCCATCAGCAATTAGTAAGCATCAATTCAGGCTTCACCAAATTTTTCATTTCTTGTTTTTAATTCTAGTGGAAGTATCAACAGTCAAATGCTGAAAACTAACTAGTTTCAGGAGCGCATCAAAAGGCAGTAGAAAAAACCTGTAAATGCAATACTCTACTGTTTCAAATACATGCAAACCAGGCCATACTAGAGGCCTGGAACCAGTTTTACAAACTCTAATCTGGACAAATTCACCCTCAAACCACATGAAGACAAGAAGTCACAGCTCAGCCGCTCTCCTACGGGTCAGGTCTTGACAGGCAGAAATGGGTAGCCTGTATATCCAAGTGATGGTGACTGGGAGCTCCCTTTATTCAGTAGGAAGACTACTAGAAGCCTCCTCTTAAAGTGGAACAAGGTGAGTTAGGCAGAATTTCTTTTACTGGCAGTAGCATTATGTTGGGTTAACTTTTCTAGTGATTTTCAACTACTCTGGCTTCAAAGCTACCAACATCCTCAGTCATACACTCTGTGTTGAAACTACAGGATAAATTAAAGACAAGTTGAAAAAATACATAGAGCTTGAGAATAGCATCTTCATTCCCTGTAGACAACATTTTGCACACAAACTATAAATAAAAATTACTTTAAATCATAAATACATAAACACCTTTCCCAAAATAAGTTTATAGAATATTCTGGTTTCCTTTTAGAAGAGTAGTGGTTTGTAGGAACGTGACCATTCATATTCCATGGCAGTCTTCAAATAGTATTTGGACTCTCTCTCAGAATGTCTGTAGCTGATTTAGGAGCCTCTACAGATTTGTCTTCAGTTATAAAAGCACATTTTAAAGTACAAAAGAAACAAAGGGACTTCTAATTCTGGGAAAAAAGAAACATTTTGGACAATCTTTACTTCCACTTTTTATTCCAGTGTAATACAAATTTTTCAGCATGTACAATGTTTATCATCACAGTACCCAAGGAATTGAAATAATCTGTCATGCGTTGTCTGTTTTCTATGTTCTCTGTGGGGAGAGAATTGTTCTCTGTGAAGTATCTTGCTTTGAGAGGGCAAAGATTCTAAGTTTTATTATGTTTTGAATCCATAATAGCTCTTTCCTTTTGAATATGTACATCACTGGCTTAGTGAAAAGCCTAAGGAGAAAAAAAAAAGAAAAAAAAAAAAACAAACCAAAACAGAACCAAACACACAACACACAAAACAAGCATTCTGGGCCATAAAGTCATGAAACCTGTTATTCCGTGTGTCTTTACCAAGTGCTCAGCCTTGGCCTAGTTCCAGGGAAGGAGCTACATCTTACCTCTACCAGAAAGTCACTTGAAGCCATGGTGACAGACCAGTCATTTTCTAACTGCATATAACTGTTGAGGAGGACCAGCACAGGAATTTATTTCTGTGGGACTCTACAAACAAGGTATCGAGCAGCTGAAGAGCAATTTTAAATCACTTCTCAGTGGATACATTGCTCTCTGCAACTGCTCTTGGAGAATTTGTCTTACAGACAACAATGTTCAATGACAGCAGAAAAGTCCAGGAGAATAACAATGAATATCTAGCCTTTATTCATATTCTCAATATCCTTTACATCTCCTTTAAACTGTCCAAAACCTCTTTATACACAAATTTAACTCTGGGAGTACAGGTAAGCTAGTGCATAACCCAAGTACATAGGATGTTTTTAAAAGCTACTTGAGAGCCTTAAAAAAAAAAAAAAACCCCAACAACATGAAACCCATAAACAAATCCAAGAATTTAGTGCTTTGTTTTAGTGTAAGTTTCAGGCACATAGAAAGGATAGAATGCTTTACCATTTTGGATGAATCAGTTGGGAGATCTGACAGCATCAAGGCCTAATAAGGAAAAGGATCTCAAACTTTTATACATCATCACAGAATACAGTGAGATAATACATTATCCTGTTCTCATCAGGTTTTGTTTCCCATGATCTGTACTTGCATTTCTGTCCTTGCATCTTCACGTGAGGCAAGAAACCAGAAAATCAAGGCAAGCTTCACAGATGATGCCAAGAAGGGGGACTGGGATATGTTCAGGCAAGTAAATAACAATGTGGAATATATGGTTCTTACCACCTTAATGAAGCATTCTTGCACTTACCATGTCTCAAAAAACACTGGAAACCCTCATTGTTTGTAGTTGAATCCGTGGTTTACATGGAGCCATGCCAACAGGGGTAGCGACCAGTAGGAGAAAGAAATAGGGCATTTTCTCAAGAAATACCAGGAACCACACGTATTTCAGAATGTTCAATAAAACTTGCATATGCAATCACAGATTTCTGCAAGCACTTGAGTTGTGCATGTTCTACCCATAAAAGCAGAATTTCACACATTCAAATCAGCATTTAGTCAAATAGTATTCAAACAGTGTACATGAACTAAAAAACTTCAAGTTTTTAAACTCTCCAAATTATGTAAAAAGTTGCTACCCAGATTTCATGTCTCCACCAGGACTTTGTATTCAGCAGGTTAACTTCAGGAACAAGAGCACAGAGGCAAATGCAGAACTGTCCAGAAAGCAATGGTTTTCTATGAACAAGTAAGCTTTTCTTTCCATGCATCAAAAGCCTAAATTCCGGAGAATTTCTTCAATTTGTGGATGTCTGCAGATTCTGAAGGGTCCAGACTGGGGCTCTGATAACTCTCTTGCATGACTGCGCGCAAGGGACTCAATTTAAAAGAAAGTATCTGGCAGGGCAGAGTCTGGTGTGGAAGATATCCAGTAGTCTGAAAGGCTTCGTGCCCTTTGTGACAAGATGTCAGGTTCAAGTAAATATCTGGCAGGGTGAAGTCTAACATAGAAAACATCCAAATATCTGAAAAACTTCATGCCCTCTATGACAGGACGTCAAGTCCTAGAACCCGGCACAGGATAGATGAGGTTTTCTCCAGAGTCATTTACTAGCCAAATGAAGCAGGTTACTTCCAAATAAAGGAGATGGTTATTCTTTGTAAGTTTAAAAAAAAAAACAATAACATTTCAAAAGGTTAACAAGCCATGTGTGATCATGCGTCTGCGATGCTGTGACACGCTGCCTTCTACTCCCTGCTGACCCCATGTGTCAAAGAAGGATATGGCTGCTCTATGCTCCACCCTCACCAACACTGCTAATTAAACTGGGAAGCAAAACATATCCATCCATTCACATCATCAAGTGTGTGTAACTTGGCAGAATGGAAAATTCAAACTTTTCCCCTTGAAAAGAGAAACCAGAAGAGGTTAATGAAGACAACTTTGCCATCACTAACAAGACAAGAACCGAGATTACCATGGGAAGATATCATGGTAATTCATGGAACCTAAAGACCAATATAACTTTTGAATTTCTGAGAACCACCAGCCTTTCTGCTTCAATTTTGGGTGGTTTTTAGGGTGTTTACAATTTTCCATGCAACAACCAGGTATGTTTCTTAATTATTTATTGGCTTCTTTTCCATGGAGAAGTTTTGCCACTGAAGTCTAAAACCCAACATTTTCAAATGGCTTTTGTATTACTATGAAATCATCAATGCAATGACTACAACCTTCTCTTCTAAAAACCTCATCTCTTTTTTACTGTTACTTGTAACAAGCTAGCAATGAAGCCAAGCTGCCTAAAAAATAAAGACAACAACTTGTATTATCAGAACACCTGCACACAGCTAGCACCCAAGGTAGACTTGAGTATCACAGCAGCTACTGCTCCTGCCTTGCTTTGAACAGGATGACAGACAACAGGATTGTCAATGTGCTGTTCAATGACCTGCATCAATCTCAAGAATAATTTACTGCTATATCAGACAGATCATTATGGATGAGTTGCACGCTATCAATCAATCAATCGACTGTGTTGTTCCTGCATATTCCTGCATCTATCAACCAGAAGAGAGAGACATCCCTCAACATATTCTTGTTGCTCTCTGCCACCAGTCTGCTATTCTCAAGATGGCAAAGAATTATTAGTCCCGTGACCACAAAGTAGTAGCAACTGGCACAATTATCTCCTCTTACATATTCTGGCAGAAGAGACCTGGATACAAAGAAAGAGCAAACTAAGTAAAACAGAAAGCATCCTCTACTGTTTCACTTAAGCTTATCTTGCCATCCAAAGTTGTTGAGTCTTCTCACCATCCCACTTTTAAGAGACGTTTGTTATAATATAAACCATCCAGGACAGAAATGTAGTCTGCTATTGTGGCAAAAAAAAAGGAATTCACTGGCAGTATTTATATACTTTCCTCCCCAAATGAGGGAGCTCACTTACCTGTGTGCCTCACCTAAGTTACCTATTTTGCAACTGAAATCAAACAGGTTTCCTGAAAATTAGCTAAGGGTCCATTGTAAACTTTTTTGGTTTGAAGGTATTGTGTAGTAGTGTTTTATTTTAAACACAAGAAGTACCCTTCAATGACAGCTGCAGAAATAAGCCACGTCCAGTCAGTGATAATTATTATTAACATAAAAGTGAGTTGAAACTTAAGAGTGGAACTGTGAACTTTTATATTTAAAGACACAATAACAAGTGTTAACTGTAAGTAAACAATTGGCACTCTGCTTTTATTTGCAAGAAGAGCAAACTTAAAATAGCTAAACATTGGTAAAACTTTTATAGTCAGGTGTTTGCTCTGTCAGAAAATCACCCTACAAATATATGAGAAAATTAGTACCACTACAAGAAATGTTTGTCTCAATATTCAGAGAAGTTAATGAATGTTAAGTGATAATGGTAGACAGCAGCAGTATGTAATTAAATTTCTAAACACATCTTACCAAATCACTTCTAAGCTAAAAGAATCACATGTTCTATTAATTTTCATTGGTTATTGAGCATCTGTAACTGTCACCTTTAACAAGTGTTTGGTAATCGAACAGCTGCACAAAGTGCTAAAAAAAAAAAAAAAAAAAAGAAAGAAAAAGACAGAACCACAATGTGCTTTCTCTAGCACTGCTATCAACCTCTCAAGTCTACCACAACGCAGAACCTCTTTTCCTAAAGTCTCAAATGCAGCCCTAGGTTTGGTGTTGGGAGTGCCTTGCACTTAATAGAGATTAATGCAAACATCCAAAACCAGGACATCACCAGAAAACATACTTGCCATGCTAAATGAGACTGCAGAAATGCTTAAAACATACCTGAACATTTACAACTGTAAACACTGTGATCCAGATTAGTGCTTTACCAACCTTGCTACCACGACACAGCTTATGGCTTTTCTTTTTTCATCATTTGTATATCCAACATTCTCATAACTCTGATTCCTCACTTTTTCATTTTGTCCACTTTCTTCAAACACTGGCTTGTCTTCCTACTTATGATCCAGTCCATCTCCTAGCATGCTCAGAACTTCAGATAAAGAATTTGATGCAGTAGGCATCAGTTCCACATATCATCATTTAGCATCTGGAAAGCAAAGCAGGATAAACAAGCTAACATTTGAAGGCAGAAATTCTTCAAAGTAGATTCAATCTTTTGGGTGAGTCAGGTGAACCACATCTCTAGGTGCCCTGAGAGGAGTTTTGAAATACTGCACTTTCTGCAGACAGTATGTAAAGAGCTTCCTAGTGATCCCACGAAGCAAAGTCTGCGCCTTCTGGAAGTGCAAGAAACAGCCTATAAGACTATCTCAAAATAAGGATATTCCAATGACTTTCTACTTAAAAGTAGATTTGATAGAGCCAAAAAAAAAATATTTAATATTTTGGTGTTCCTAAATTAAAACTCACTTTTGATGTAGCGTCTTCCTGACGGCTCAGAAATCACACTACAGACTGAATTACCAGGTTTATGCAGAGCTTCTACAAGAAGAGCTATCTTGAGAATGAAAGTCTCCTCATAAAAAGAATCTACTGTTTCCTGTCCTTAAAGGAAATCAAAATAAATCTAAAGATAGTTGATTTGTAGACTAGAAAACACATAGGGCCTGCAGTAGCAGTGCCACATACATAACTCAGTCAATTCTGCAGCTACAGTGCCTGTGGTCTTTTGCAAAGTTGAGAGGTACCAAGAAAGAAATGAGATGAATAAATTGGTCACTGTCTGATGACTGAACTGCTCAGAAGTCATACACAATCAGAAGACATACACAATTTTTATTGACAATTTCCCCACAATTTGAAATGCTGCTGGTGATAGATGGTGGCTGGAGCGAAGACTCTGCAGTCTGCTTGATCTGTGAGAGTAGTGAGAATGTTGCCCTAGGTCTTTGCTTGACATGGAAAAGCAAGTGCTGGTTGATTTGTTTATTCCTGAGACTTAAATTCAGCTGTAAAACGCATCCTTTTTGCCTTACATCCAGGCATTCCACAAGACTGTTTGACTTCAGGTAGAAAGCAAAATACTTCAGAATATCTTTTTGCCAAAGTAGCTGCATAAAAATAGTAAATCTATGACAGTAAGATCTAATCTGTAACCATCAGTAGTACCATCCACATGCGTGAACCTTTAACAACAGGCTGGTCAAATCAGAACTGACTGGCTCCAGCCAAAGAAATAAAAAGGCTATCATGGATCAGATTGGTTTCAGTCCACGAAAAATGCCTCTAATCATATGATCATGCCACTGATCATAGAGGATGCAGATGATATGAAGAGCAGCACAGAAGTCCATCCAAGTAAATACTTTTATCCCCATAAATATGTTTAAAGCACAAGGATGGTTGCAGCTTTCCTTGTCCAAGGGCTCTTGGGCCCAGCCGTTGCCATCTCAGGGACTAAGAACCACCTAACACTGTGCCATCAGGCCAACCTAACACTTGACAAGCACGTCTGATTAATGTCTGATTTTTCTTTGTTGGAAGACATCTTTGTTATTACTTGAGCATAAGTAAAAGCTCAGAGCTTTCATTTTCAACTGGCATCTCAGTCTCTCCAGAAACTCCCATTACAGCCATGCCCAGCTCTTCTACCACTGAAGAAGGCAGCTGACTGAAGAAACATTCTCTCAGAGTAAATCATAATATGCAGACCAGACAGACTGCTATGCACTATCCAAGTATTACAGACCTACAAAACTCTCTCAAATTATGGCACTGATCATAGAGGATGCAGATGATATGAAGAGCAGCACAGAAGTCCATGCAAGTAAGAATTCCAGGTGTAACACTGGTGTTACTCCACTTATGCCATGAGCAAATGCTAACACCTCTCATCACTTCAGTCTCATACTTAGCAGGGGAATCACTGAAGCTGCCAAGCAGGGTGATGTTTCTCAGGTTTTCCTCCAATGGCCAGCAGGAGTCTCTTCAGAAATCCAAAGCCAGGACTGAAAAGATTAGGAGTACTCACCTGAGATATAACTGTTATTGAAGCAATGAAGACAAGAAAAAAAATCCCGCTGAATTTAGATGGATGTTTTACACACATACACACACACACACACAAAATTAGCCCACATTCTTGCAGTCCAGTAAGGATCTTGCATGCACTTGGTATGAAGACTGTCATCAGTCTGGAAAAACCACAGGAATATAGATCAGACAAGTCAGTACAGTCATAAAGATGATATCTGTGACACAGCAGAAGATGTACTCTGGCAAAGATTACTCCAATTCCAGCCAGCATCTGAGATTAACTCTGACCATTTCTGGCCACAAATCAAACATGAGAGATATAGGAACTACATAGGTGCCCAACGGAATTGAGAAAAAAAGCCATCTTTGATCTCAAGGGCCTGGATAAACCTACCTACACATGCTGAGTGTACCTATGAACAAAGAAGTGAAGGAGAAATCAGTGTAGGTTCAAAACCCCCAAAAGCTTATGGCATGCTATCTAAAAAGAATTTACAAATGACAAAAAAAATGCAATAAAAGAAATTTATATTGCTAACAGGAAAAATTACAGAAGTTCACTTTTATATACAAAGTGACAGCCTGGTTCTATAAAGAAACATAAACAACGTCTAAAAAAAATACTGTTTTTTTACTATCTTCCTGAAATGGAGTTTCCGTTAAAGGGGTTTTCCTTCCTAATCCATGCTGTCATTGCAACCACAGCTCCATAAAGCCTCATCTCAAGTGCCAGCAAAAAATGATGGGATTCCACAGGCCCACTTTCAGTAAGAGGGGAACTGGACAGCCCAAGTGACACAGGTATCAACACACACTGTGGTACTCCATTTTGTTCACCATTACGTCACATTTTGATTTCTATGAATGGGTTCCTGTTAGAGCACTTGAATTTATTTAACCACCGACACGGTCACAACTGACAGATGTCCAAATTCTCCATATTTCCTGGAGGCCACTTACAGCTATGGAACAGAGCATGTAACCATCGACATGCAGTTCTCTGCTTAGCTTTGTAACGGGTTGCAAGTGAAATGGCTCTCACACTGGAGCAAACACACTCCCCCCACAGTTTAAACTCTGACACCCATGGGCCTTGCTGCAGGGATGAGCCACACCAGGACGATTTGCAGCTGAGAAAGGCCTCAAATTTTAGCTAGTTCGAAAACATTCTGCAAAGATTGAATACATACAAAATGTTTTCACATTTTATATTAACAGAAATAAGCAAACAAAAAAACCCAACAAATTAAAAGGGCTGTTCTGTTTCTTCACAATTTCTCAGATTAGCAGAACTCCTCTCAAAAAATCCCCATTATGAAACGTCTGTACCTGGACAGACATAGAGACAGAAATAGCCTGATCAGCGTGCAACTTTTATAATACTGAATAGTAGGCGATGTTATGTGCAACACATAGCTGAATGGATGGATGGAATTGATTTTATAAAGGAGTAACAAACAAAATAGTCCAAAATATTAACTGATAAACACATGCTGGGGTGGAAACAGCATATTATAAAATTACTGTAAAGATCCTCAAACTGTTCAAGGGAGAAAAAAGTCCAATTTTCCACATAACCTAAGAGCACTGAGTTTTCTGATTATAAGATCCAAGGAACCTGTAAACCCAAGGCTCTAATTTTCTTATGGCAACTGCGTAATATTTTGCAAAGTAAAATTGACTGAGATGGAAGCTATTTTGCATGGTACAGTGGCGATGGCTAACAAATGAGAGTTTTGTGGGCTGAATGTTAGTCCCCTGCCTCATCTGCCACCCCTAATGACAGCAGCCACCTGCTGTTTTATTGTCACAGCTGGAGCCAGTTCACACTCCTTGGTGCTGAGCTCTGCCCATGAGCGCCAAGCTCTCGCCTCGCCTCATTACTTTGATGAACTTTTTATGGTCAGCACCCATGAAGACCTCATCTAGGACTATACAACCTAGATCGGCTTCAGGGAGTGCTTCCAGCTAGCATGAGGTGATAATACACAGTGACACCACGGCTGCTACTGCCTGTCACTTAGGCAAGTCACTATACTTCTGGCTCTACAGGGCCCTCAACAGGTAAAATGCCATGAAATTCTCCTTTACAACCAAGTTCACTCCCTTTCTTTTCACTCTGCAATATAGAGAGATCATATCCTGCTACCAACATTTAGCTTTTCAAAGATAGATATTACAATAAAAAATGTATCATGCTGTTTACTGCATATAACTACAGACAAGAAATCTCTACATTCCTTGAACATAACCCTGTTGCCTTCCTAAAAAAAAAGGAAGCATGAAAACTGTATTACAGCTTGATTAACATCACCAAATAATTACACTTATATTGCAAGAGAAGGACCATTTTAACTTGAAAGAGCAAAATGCACAGAAAGAAAAGTTAAGTCAGTCAAATCAAATTATTAAGCAGATGAATTCACAGTGGAGAATGATATATATTACTCCCCTCTCACCTAAAAAAACCCCCACACTAATAGTACGATATTTTTTAAAATCAAGATAACAACAAAGCAAAGCTTTTTACATCTTTTTTTCTTAATCCAAACAGTCTGTTACTATTTTCTGCTAATTTAAAAGCAAATAGAATCATCCTTTCATTTTAATTTTTTTGTACTAACAAACATTCTGAATCTCCTGAGCCTGTATACAATTTTAAACTTCATCAGAAATTCTTTTATTGATGCATTTAGAGCACGCTGTTTTATGCTTGATCACTGAAATTTAACCCCAGGTTTACTTTCAGCAGCAGAATAATTATTTTGGTGTCAACAGAGCTTTACATTTGCCCATATTTACATATATCATTAAGATTAATATATGTGCTATTAATAATAATTTCATTAACATTCTGAAAACATCAAATAACATTTTGACTTTTGAATGGCTGTAGGCTATTATAAGCCTAAAAACCAGAACATTTTCAGTATTCATTGTGTAGCAATCCAGCTGATCAGTTTTGACAAATTCATGCAATGTTATAAGCCATTAAACTTCATTTAGTTTCACTTAAAAATTCCACCTAAAAATAAAAAGCAACTGTCTTTTTTTGTACAGACAGTATGATTTTCAGCAGATACCAGCTCCCAGGTTCCTCCAAAAAGAAACTGCTGGAGTTTTATTTCTTTTATTGAAATGTTTCAAAATTTATCAATGAGTTTTTGAAATAATATTTTTGAGACCACTGACCTAGCAAGATTTGAAAATCTCTAATAAGTTACAGTGCAATCGAGCTCCTCCCTACAAGGGACAGCGCTGCAGAGACATTGCGCTTCATATAAGATCCACTACAACAGATGAAAACTTGAAAATGTGTTGCTGAGCACAGGTTATGTCTGTTGTATTCCAGAGAAGCTACACATGCTCTTCTTTATGAGTGTTTTTTAAGTTTCACCTAAACTGCAGTTGAAGAGACAGAGGAAAATAATGATGCAACAAAGATTTCTATTCTGCTAAAAGCTGAGGACCACCCAGAGAGTCCTGAAGTATTAAAGAGACCACAAGAACACACAGAACCTTGCACAGTGAGGGCCTAAAACATATGAGCAATCCTAAATATAAACAAGGCAAATTTCTCTACCACTACAATTTCTGAAAGTGCTTGTCTTCTGCACAAGTTCAAGAGAACTTCTTGTGAAGCACAGTGACAGATAGATCACATCCTTTGAAGAATCCAACAACAGAAGAGAAAACTGCTTTTAGAAGAAAAAGAAATTCCTTTCTTTTGTGTATATCATGTATTTGTCTAGTGCATAATTTGTAGGACTCATTTTGTTCCCTTAAAAATAAAACAAAAAAATGCAGCTTGACCAGTGCAGGGTAGATATTATGAAATGGACAAACTGGCTCAGTGGAACAATTAAAGTTTCAACAGGACAATCTCCAAAACGGTGCCAGTAATTAAATAACAATAGCTGAGATATAGATATAAATAGATAGATAGATAGATGATAGATAGATAGATAGATAGATAGATAGATAGATAGATAGATAGATAGATGAAAGATAGATAGATAGATAGATAGATAGATGTTTGTTTGGTAGATTTTTGTTTGGGGTTTTTTTTTTTAAGCACAAGCATGTCAGCAGTGGTATGCCTATTGCATGCTTTGTGATATGGCACACTTAATAAATTTAAAAGTTTCAAGTTTCTTTTTAATCAATCACTAATTCATAAAGAAAATGCTCCAAAAACAACAATTAGCTAGGTATTTATTGTGTTGTTATAAAGGAATTCGTTAAAGGATGCATAGCTATCCAGACTACCTATAGTAGGTAGCTCCCTGTCTTACAAGAGGGCATCCTGCATACACTTATAAACATTTGGAAATACTTTTCCTTTGTAACACTGGTTTGCCTTGGCATTATGACTGTGTTTTAGACTTGTATTCTAAAATATAACTTCAATTTACCCAGCACTTACAGTTCACTGGTCTGTAATTCTTAATATCCCTCTATTTTCCACCAATTTTAATTTTAGTCGCTGTTATTTAAAGTTCATTTTCCATGCCCTTTCAATTGTGATTTTTTTCAAATGTGACAACAAATCTAAGTGTCATTTCTGATGGTGACTTTCACTGGAATACAAACTTTTTAAAAGAGAAGTTATAGTGATCAGTATGAAGATGATCTGCATGTGAACATGCAGTCTGAAGGTGATGGGATTTGTACCCAGTTACTAATCCTCCCAGTTATTCAGCCCCCTGAACAATAAATTCCTATAAACTGATCCCTTAACCCATCACCAGCTGGTCATCTACTGCTTTCCAATATTGATGATCAAAAGGGAAACACCTTGCACTTTCTATTATTTAAATCTCCACCATACAGGATGCTCATGAAAGTCCCCAGACCTCTCTTCTCATCTAATGGATCCTACAAAAAGAGGAATAGGCATATAAAATTACTCGGCTTAATGTAAATATTCTATCTTCTCTACTTACTCCAAACACACAAAGAAGATTTCAATGTACATATCTTCCTAGCACTGAAGAAATAAATGTCGATCCTAAAAAATGGCTAAACTTCTATGCCTGCTGTTAAAGAAAAAGATATCTGCAGAAAGGATATCAGAGACATTGTTGAGGAACTGCTCAACCTTTAAAAACTTATTACCTCTGTAATGCTGCCAGTGCCAGTGTCAGGCTGGGCAATTAGCCAATTAAGTGTGAATAAGAACTGCCAAGAAACTATTTTATTTTAGCCTCAGAATATTTGTGTATCTGTGAGCTGGTGTGTTTGTGTTCATGCATCAGTGGAATCTGGTTGCTCATGCCAGGTTTTCTTATCACACTATTCTGCCTCCTTGAACCTGTACATTCCTTCAATACAAAATGGACATGTGTCTGCTGATATTGTCAACGTACTTATCAAGGAGAGATTTTGTATAACTAAAGTAGTCTTTGTGTTCATTAGATGACCCTGTCTGCTTACACAAGGCTAGAAGAGTGGAAGAATGCAATACTGCAAGCACCTCTAGGAGAAGTTAAAAGACAACAGATGCGGAAGAAATTAGCATCAATTCCAATATTCCTGGCCGAACTCTCCTACAATTCCAATTTTTATACGGCATCTGAAGGAAATTCTCACTTCTCAGAGCAGACTGGATTCAATGGGGTGCTGAGAGTATCCTGTTAGCTCCTTAATTTAGATCTCATTATACTTTAGACTCCTGTACATCCATCTAGGAAATCCACTCAGAAATATGAGTTCAAGATATATCTCAAGCACTCTGACTAGGGCTACAGCATAGAAAAGCTGAAGACATAAGCAAATTTCTATTTTTTTCTATTTTTCTGCATTTTTTTTCAGGAGGGGAAGTGGGAAAGGTGGTATGTAGACCTACCAACTGAAAGCCTTTAGCTTAATTCAATCACAAAAGTATAATCAGTCCAAATATGGATCCTTCAACACTTGTGTTACAGTCACTTAAAATTAAAACCAATGAAAGTGATGTGCACAATTTACAAATCAAAACTGAGCAGTCCCAAGTATAAATAGAAGTATGAAAAACCCTTTCACAACATTCCAGAATACAGATATTACCTGGCATTGAAGCTACCTTCTTGAACGCCTATTACAGAATTTCACAAATCTTAACAGTACTGACAACTTGTTCAGAATTCACCATTTAGACTAAAAACACATCCTACTTTTCAAGACATGTTTAAACAGCCTTGATGAAAATTAGTATATGTTGTGAAATTGCAAGTACGTTTACTTACTTATTTTCAGGCCAGTCAAAGTAATTACCCAATATTGCTGCCTCTAATCAGGGATTAGGGAGGAAGGACGGGTATGAGTTAGTAAAAATGTCACTAATCACAGAATATGCTGAACTGGAAAGGATCCTAAAAGCCTTCAAAGTCTCTTTCATCACGGCATGACATAAATGAAGTTGTGTGAGTGACAACCGTTCTTACACAAGGATTCACAGCCAAACCTACTATTTTCCTAATAAATCCTACCTATCTGGAAAAGAGGAACACTATGGTAGCTACACCACAAGTTAACCCCTGGACTGATCAGAACAGGCAGCAGTTGCTGTGCCTAAGGGTGAAGCTGGTACACCAGTACACCATGACACACAGAAGATTCGGCTAACTGGATTTTTCATGTCCCCAGTCGCTGTGCTGTGGCGAAACCTGCCTGCAGGGGGGCCAATCTTACTGCTCAAGAACTCCACCCAGGAAGAACCATTTTTCCCTCAACACTATCAACTTTTCCATGGACCCCCTGAGATGGAGATGTTTAGAAATTACACACATCAGCCCCTCACTCTTCTCTCTTCTGGGACATAACCATGAACAGAGAAGAGACCAACACAACCTACACATCTTTGCCCTTGTTTTTCATACACTCCATGATAAAGGGAAAGAAGGGCTAGCAGGCAGTAACTGACAGAATTGAACAAGCAAATTATTTCAAGTATTTTTCAGGTTAAAATGGAACTCCCTTTTTCAGAATTCTGCTTATGTTTTGCTGTGTACATCTGCAGCTCCAACACTTGCAGTTGCCAAAAGGATTTTGCTTGTTCTTATTACTTTCGTAAGCACAAACATAGCATTTCTTCTTACCTTTTTGTAGATGCAAAGCTAAAAATCATATCATAAAGCATTCAGAAATTATGCTTATCATGCCAGCAACAAGACAAACAACTGAAAAGATTAATTTTTAAATTATTTTAAAATTTAAAAAATCTATTTTTGTTTCCAATCTATCTCTAAATTAATGCAAGCCTACTTCCTCCCACAAAGAGAGCAAACAAGTGTAGGTTTCACTACAGCACATATGATCTAGATAACAAGGTCTAATCATAACATATTTATCACCATCTAGCATTTGGCTTGTATATGATGTCCACAGGCACTTGTAGTGATAGCTGTCAAACTGCATTCTTTTTCTGGCATAAAAGAGCATAACAACAAGGACAAGCAATGGAGTGCAGTACTGAGTAACAACACAGCCTGGAATTTAGCCCATAGTAAAGAAACAGTCAAATTCATTATCAACATCAATGATGGAGCTTCATGTGTACAGTGGCAGAATATTTCAGAAGTCACTAAGCTTCTTTCTGCTAAAGATGCTAAAAAGTGTTTCAGTAATAGGGTACCATTTTCCCCTCCTTTCTTTTTCACCACACCAGGTATCAGAAAATCTTATTTAAACTAAGCATGTTCCTTTAGAAAAAGGTCTAAAAGGTCATGATCTCCCCTGTACAAATTTCAGCTCCTTGTTCCAACAGCATATGGTCCACCAGCACATGAGTACGTCAAACTACTTGTGCTTAAATTGGAGGTTCATCTCTCCTTGACAGGCAAATGACAGAGCTCATGCATCATTCAGAAATGTCTTGAGTTATTGACAGTGCAGAAAAAGGCTCCTAGCCTTTACAACATTTCTGAAGAATAGAGGCCATAACTGGAAAAAACTTACTAAGATTCACCTGCCTTCTTCAGATCATGCTTTACTTCATTTGTTTTTAATAGATCATTAAATTTATTTATTAGTCAAGTTCCTGACACGTGGCTGTTCACCCATCCTTAACTTCTGTGGTGAACGCTTAACAGGTAAAAAATATATAGTCCTTTCCTGAAACAAAAAAGTCCCAAAGAAACTTTGCCAGCACCCTATAAAGCTAACAATTTCACGTGGTCCAAAAGCCAAAATCACTAACTCCATTACTTTCCTGGAAAGTAATGCATGTTTGTTCCCGAGAACCTCTTGATTTAAAAAGAGAGAGAGAGAGAGAGAGAGAGAGAGAGAGAGGGAGGAAAGAGGGAGACAGATAATCAGGTGACTGGCACCCAAAGTCAGTTTTATCCATCTGTAGTTGCTCAGCGGGAAACTGAAAAATGGAAGACACTAATCCTAAAAATCAGAGGACAGTGTGCCAGACAGAACACATCATGATTCTGAGCTGTATAAACAGAGACAAGTTAAAGGGTATCTAATCTTTAAATTCTCTAAATTAGTTACACTAAATCCTATACTAGTTAGACTGTTACAGTAAATCCTTAAAATAAATATTATTTAGCAAAGGCCATGACAAATTGTGCTGTATTTGTAAACCCCTGGCCACCTGGAACAGGATCAAACTCATTTAGTATTCTTGAAAGCCTGTTCTAAAAAGTAAACTTTGTATTCCTTGCATACACGAGGAATATGTTCACCTGAAGGGCTATTCATAAACAAATATGTAGGCACCTATGGCAGTGACCACCCTCAAATACATTTTTCATCTTTACAGTTAACAAATACTTCTGATTGCTCACTACGTATGTACATATGGATGCAAAATTATATATTGATTAGTTTAGCATTTAGCATAACATATGAATCTATTGGATTTCTCCAGAGTAACAGATAACATTTTTAAAAAATTATACCAATAGACCATTAGCATTATGAGTGAATTTATTTTCCCCAACAGTGCTAAAGATATGCAAAATTTTCATTTTTCAGAGTTGCATAGTAAATGATTAACACCAGCTCTGCTCATTATCTTGCTTAACAAAACTTCTCTAAAAACAAATAAATCAAAAATGCCTCTAACATTCCTGAATAAATAAATTACAAACCTGTTCAGTGGCAGCAATGATATTTTAAAAAGCTTGTGCAAGCTTATTGTATAATTTTATTACAAAACTGCAATTTATAATAAAACTGTCCACTTTTTTTATTTTCCATCCTGTTTTATTCAAAGAAGTACCTTTAGTGATCCAAGAAATTTTTTTAAAAGCTACATATCTAGAAACATCAGGCCCATATTCCAGTGTGTTACAACATACAAACAATGATAGCAGGAGAAATCTTACTGCCTGTTGTACAATAGCATTTGTAAGGAGAACTACAGTTAGAATGAAAGAATTAGTATCTAAAACAAGATTCCCATTACTCTGAATGCATACTTTTTTTTTTTTTTTTTTTTTTTTTTTTTTTTTTTTTTTTTTTTAGAAAAAAATTTCTTGTTTCACACTTGAATTATTTTTCATTGCATGTGGACATTGAAGTCAATCTGGAAGTAAAGCAATGCATTTCCCATTCTTGCTGGAAAAAAACAGTGAAACAAGGAATGCCCAGTTTTAAAGATTTAGTGAATTGCCTTCCTACCTCAGTCCCCCTGTTCAAAGAAAAAACTTACAGTAAAATATCTATATTTATGGGGTAAATTTTTTGTTGTCCTTGCCAGCAAAACTGTAGTCCGGGGTCAAAATAGCCATTGCTGAGAGAAGTGCACATAGCACAGAAAAAATTCCTCCTGAAAATAAAATATTGAACATAATGTCTGTTCCCTCTGTAGAACAAAGAGCAAAATGAAACAATCCTCGATGCAACCATAATAAAATGAAACTGTTATCTGTTGCTAGTTCCCTACCAGCCCACAGATTTTTCTTGGTGTTAAAAAACAGCATGTAAATTAAGGTGACTGAAACATGCTTTCAGCAAGCAGAGTAATATGGTAGCTATTCATCACCTGAAGTCATAAAACACTAGGTCTTGTCCTTAGCATATTCTAATGAAGCCTATCATGCAAATGAGAGTGACCTTTTCCGTGCATTCTGCAAGTTCACATTTATGTGAGGAGTATATATAGTTTGCCAATACAAACTAGCCAAAGACTGCGTAATTACTGTAATCAATTAGTAGTTAGTGTCGCTCTGCTCATTTGTGGCTAATGTCAGCTAAACCATTTTTGAGAAAACCACCCTGACAGTCTCTTTCTGTTGTTTTTGTTGTTGCTGTTATTCTGCAACAAGAAAACAAGATATAAGTCAAACTTCTCAAGATGGAAGCACTGTAGCATTTTTTAAAATGCTTTCTCTTAGGGTGAAAAATTAAAAAAAAAAGGCCCATTCCTGTGATGGGTTCTGATTCCCCAGGTAAGTTACATATCCTTAAAATGACATTGAAGTTTTCTGCCTGTAAAATGAAACATTAATATTTAAATATTTAAATTAAGGACACTCTCCCATGAGGCAGTTCAGACCAAGAAAGGAAGACTTGGTAGAACTTAGGCACTCTTTTCAATGGATGAGTAAACAGGCCATACCCTCTTCTCAGCAACAGTCTATTTTGTAGACAGTTATGGATAGGAAACATTACTGGGGCTGGTAATTAAAGTAAAAACTAATACTGTCTCAGAAATGGGGAATTTTACAGAGGAAAATCATTTATCATGCCTACAGTTCTCCACAACTGAAATTAAATATCTTCTTTCTTAGCACATGTCTATTTTATTCTACAATAGTTTTCAAACTGAAACAAGGCCCACTTGCTGGTTTTCATATCAAAAATGACCAGACATAAAGAAAAGTTATGTCACTATTTCAAATTAACTGCCTACAGAGCATCTGATAAAAGCCCAGAACTTTAAGACAAATAAGAATACACAGATCACAGGTTTGTATTCTCATACTCACGCCCTTCACACAAGTCACATCCAAGCAGATTAAGAAATCAAAATCACCTCAGTGCACATGAAAAGCAAAACAATGCAAAAAAACAAACAAAGAAATCAAAGAAATAAAAATTAATTCTATTTCCTGATTTACAGCTATGCTGAGAAATTTTTTTTTTTTTTGCTAAGAAATTACATCGTTTATGCAACATTGGAAAAATACACGAACATATGCATTTCATATACAGTATATATGTATACTGTGCACCAAAACAGCTTTCATCTTGCAATTTTTTGTGGTTAGATGAATGTTAGTCAATTGTATTTTTTCAGTTAGCCAAGAACTGCAAATGGGTATATTACAGGGATAAGAAAACATTGCATTTTCTGATGGAGAAGTGGAGTTTTGGGGGTTTTGCATGTCCATATCACATCACCAGTGCTCTGAGAACTGTAAAATTTTAGTTTACAAAATATTGTGCAGTAAAGCAGTTGCAACATGTGTATCATTTGGCCAAGTAAAGCATCAGATAAAGAGAACCATTTATTTTAAAAAACTTACTATCAAAATCTAAAATTTCTAACACATAAGACTAAAGAAAAATGTCAAAGAACCACACGTGTGTATAAAGACACAGCAATAAAACACCAACTCTTTTCCTCACTTGCCACCTGTTTGTGGGTAAATTGTTCAGGACTCAATGCTGAGAACACAGTCTACAGTCCCTACAGTTTCACAGGAGGCGAGACTACACTGGACTCTTCTGGTTTTTCCAACCATAAAATGAAAATATTACTTATTTGCAGCGTCAGAAAACTTCTATTTGGCCTTGTTTTTAAAAATGCAGAGAGATATTTCAAGGGATAAAAAATATTGAAAAATAGATCTTTTCAGCAAAAAAGTAGCATTACTCAGAGCTAAGCTTGTGTCCCATTAAGTAAAGAGGGCGGTTCAGGAACACATTAGGAAGATTCCTAAACAATGTGGACTTTTGAGATAAAAGTGCAAAGTAACAACTACAAATAATAAAAATCAGGTATTTGTTTCCATGGTGATGGGGGGGCGGGGGGGGGGAGCAATCGAGTCGCAATAAGTCGAGTGACTTTGAAGATTTATTGGTTTCCTCCTGCACAGTGCTGGAGCCAGGCACCTCGCGCAGCGTCAAGCACGTCTGAGGTGTCAATCCTGACACGGCGCCCAGCAGCGGGAAGATCGCTCTTTTCATTCTTGTCAGAGCGCGCCGCAACGGGGGCATCTGACAGTTACTGAGAGGGACGACAGGGAAGACAGGGAGCGGAGAGCAGGCAAGGCAAGCGGCGCACCCCGAGAGCCTCGGGCAACACGGCAGCGGTGAGGGAAGGCCTGGCGGAGCTGTCACCTGACCGGCACCCACGAAAAGGCGAGCGGGAGATGCTTCGGAAAGCGGGAGCCTCGCCGATCACTGCTGATCCACTCCGGGATGATGCCTTTATGATAAACACTCACGACAACTTGCGACCAAAGTGCTGTTACAACACTAATTGTCCATGAAAGCTGACCTGCAGCAAAGCAGCAGAGTTCAGTTTCGATAGGCCTGGCTCAAGAGTACGACCGTGATTGGGGATGACAGGAGACATCCACGCATCAAAAATCTCCGAGAATGGCTGACGTGACTTTGCACACTGTAAAAAAGCAGTGGAAATCCTAGACTACTGGCTCTTTGTCAGGAAGGCAGAAAGGACCGCAGGGGGGCATTTTTAAGAGCATCTTTCCAAACTACCATAAGCTTTGCACGGCCTCGAAAGGCATGGATGGATCTCTTTTTCCTTCGTGCCAATTTCGCCCTTATTACTATGTCTTTAACCAAGCATAAATCCCATGTGGTTAATGATGGAAGACCACACTTTCTCAGCCAAAGAGATGTTCCTCCTTAAATTTCAAGATATTTTCTGACTCTGATTCAAAGGAACAGTTTCCATTTCCTCCCCATTTTGTTTCAACTCCGCAAGTGCCAGGACTTACAACTTTCTTGTGTAAACTCCTTGCAGAAATGCTGGAAGTGTGTAAAGGCAAGCAGGAAGCATTTTTACTCTTACTCTCTGATGTGAATATGTGTTTCAGGTACACTTGATAAAAGGACTATTAAAAAAAAAAGTAAGGAAACAATGGTACAGATAAGGCTATGCACTTGAGAAGGACTAAATATCTTTTTATTAAATATGAAAAAACCCAAATGGAAAGGAAAAAAAAAACCCTTAATTTTTTAATCATAAGCAACATAGAGTTGTTGCTTATTAGAATTGTTTAAACATAAGCAACATAGAGAACATACTGTTGCCATGATGCTTCAGATTTTTGAATACTTAAGTTTGAAAGGAAAGCAGCAGCTTTTTAACATTTTGTAATTTACTATTACTTCAACATTTCAGGCTTTTTTTTAATAAGCTAATAATGTACATGAGTCACCTTAAAATTAAAAATCACAATTTAAAATCACATTTCATAATATTAAATGACCTTTCTTATTATATCTTATTAAAAATAGTGTGGCCCAAAATCAATCTTTTAATTGATAATTTTTAGCAGTTCAACTTTTGAAAGTCTAAGAGGAGAATAAAGTGCAAACAAAATCAATCCTGGATTTTATTTGATAACCATAATTTTGGATTAAATAAACAATTTATCTTGTTTAATTTTTGAAATGGTTCAATGTTTAGATTGACCTAAACATAAAGTTTAAAATTAAATCGATTAACAATTTAATTGGTTTAATTATTCAAAACATTTCAACATTACCCATTTTAAATATTGAACAGATTGAAAATGTTAATCTACAATGTCAAAAAAATTAGAAATAAAAATTCTAAAAATTAGAAATGGAATAACAAAAACATGGAGAAGTTCCTGTATAGAAGAAGTTCAAAATCGTAGGAGGAGCTGGGGGGCTTTTTGTTTGGTCCCATTTTTTAAAAAAGGAATAATGCACAATAAACTACTGAAATTGTAGTGATTGATAGGACCAACATAATACATAAGACAATAAAAGACCATTAGAACAGAGGAAACCAAATTGACCAAGTTCTTTTTGAAGATAGCGCAAGATTATAAATTAAGACTTTATCAACCAGCCCCCTTCCCTCAATTGTCTCCAACCTGGTTATTTCTTAAATACTTCCCTCTTTAGACAAACACAAACACTCACAATAAGACATCCCCCAGAAGGCAGCCCTAGGCATCGGCGGTGAACACATCCAGGTGGATCAGCAGGCAGGATGGGTCAGGTCGTTTGAGTTATTAGTTAGGATGGCAGGTGACACACGTCATTCAGACACACTGGGGCTACTGAGTTTTAAGACAAGGCAAGATGCAAATCATGCTCTTATTTACCTTTTATTTACACACCTTTGCAAAAAGAAAAGCAAGTTTCATACTTCCCCAAACATCTAAGATTTTATTCTTTTTAAAGCGTGTGAGCCTACTGTGTTATGGTTACAAGGACGCCACATGATTTGTACTGCCCCTAATGCAAAGGTCTGAGCTTACTGATGTGTTGGTATTGCTACAGTTAAAATGCTGTACTACTGATAATTTACTAACATATACAGAAAACTGAAATAGTTTTATATCCCTGTACCTATGGGCAAAATAGCCAAAGATCTCTACCACAACCCTTGTTATGCATTCTTGATTTATAAAAAGCCACTCAACATTAAAGAATTATATTACAGAACTGCAAGAACCTTGACACAAACAGGTTAAAAAAGAAACTTGCTTTAACTACACAATCTTACTGAACACAAAACATTCAAAAAGGACAAATAAAGATTTAAATATTTTTCCTATCTTTTCCCCATATTAACCACATTCTTCAGCATACATTTAGCTTAGTATTTTTTCCTAGAGCTGATGAATATCTGACAGCATACACCACTGTTTCCAAAGAACACTTTATACAAGCAGTAATAAGAGCAATATAACCTCTGCTTGGCACTTCTACTACAAGTTAAAAAGGTCTACCTGCAATCAATGGTGAGTTTATACTCTATTAACAGACAAAACAAAGAAACAGTTTACAAGAATATAAATTCAAGGAGAAAATAAGGAGGGAAAATTAAAAAAATAAATTCCGTAAGTGGAACACCAAAACCAGAGTGTGATCATGAAAAAAAATGAGCACACATCACCAAATAAAAAAGAGGCAACTAAGCTTGCTGCATCCCAGGATTCAGACATGAGATTAAAAGAATACAAAAAGAAACCACCCCTTCCTAAAAGTTCTGCTATTTCCAGGAGATGTAAAAGACAACATGGTAACTATTTCCTTTTTTACACCAGAAAAAAGGGGTTTTTTAAGAGTCAGAAAAATCTGGAGATAATTAATTTGTTAAACTGCCTAGTTTATAAAAGAGAGAAGAAATTTGGTCATTTTAATACTAATTTATTATATAAATATGCATCTATAAATATACATACATATTCAGGCACTGCACAACATTCAAACAAGTGGAGCCATTATACTGAGACAATGGTGAAAATACTTAGAAGCACATACATGCCCTGCTTTGTAAAACCTAGACATGCCTCTTCAACAGTGACAGAACAATGCTTTATAGCAGGGAGGACAGGCCCACTGTTACTGTTCACCAGACACCAGGATTTTAAAGACTAGATCACAGAATGGGTCATGTTAGAATGGACCACAGTGGCTCATCTGGTCCAACCTCCCTGCTCAGGCAGGGTCATCCTAGAGCACATGGCACAGGATTGCATCCAGACAGTTCTTGAATATCTCCTCCAGTGAGAGAGACTCCACAACCTTTTTGGGAAATCTCTTCCAGTATGCAGTTATCTGCACAGTAAAGAAGTTCTTCATATTCAAGTGGAACTTCCTATTGCAAAGCCAACAAGAGTCTTACTTTATTTATGTCATTGGCACAAGCCTGAAGCCAACCCAATCACTCCTCAGCGTTCCTGCTAATGCAGCCATATTCTCAAATGAGGAACCTGAGATTCCAAAGCTAGCACCTTCAGAAAGCCTGGCATTTCACAAGGCACTTGAGCTCTTTCTTGTGCCCCCTTCTCATACACTCTGCCTGACCTGCATCCCAAATGCTTCTCACTTGGCCATCCACAAGATGAGCTCACTGATGTAACCAGAGGCTAATTTCCTTTTAGCATAAAAAATAATGTCATGCTCATCCAACTTACCTTACAGCTTTCTGAGCCATGTTTGACAAAAAGAGGCAAGGGATAAGGCTCTGTGGTTAGGATAACACCGAATTTTGGCAACCACACAAGCTCAGATCAGCTTTAGTTTCACAGTCCTTCAAAGGCTGTGGTCATAACAGGTCTCTGCTTTAAAAGATGCAGGTTTTTGTTTATATTATTTTCATCCCACGCCTGATTTTTATGAGGTCCTAGGTAACTAGTTACACTACAAATAATAGCCTTAAAAGAAAGACAATATCCAGAACCTGTCTACAAACTTAAGTCCAAAGATTTGAAGACCAAACAATTCAAAAAAATGACAGAAGTACCTGACATTTTAGTTGGAGCTAGGCTGTTACTTCCCTTGAGGGTTCGTTCCCTCTACTAATTTCTTTTCTGTTGTCGAGAAGACATTAGCTTGTTTTTCCTTCTTTTTATGACATTCTTGTATTGACACTACCCTACAAGGAAGACCACACTGTACAGCTCCAACACTCTTAACACCCACAAAGAAAGTACCAGAAGTCTAGTTTAAAAGTATCCTTAATTATAAAGTGGTTACAAATGCTTAATATCATCGTTTATTCATGGGGATACAGCCTTTCAAATCTATGATACCCATTGATAATTCTAAAAAATGCTCGGTCCATAAATATTTAATGGCCACTTGTGGGTGTTTTATGATGCTGTCTTTGAAGTTGACCTATTCGCAGGTTTATTAATTGGAAAAGGTTTATTTTATCCTAAATCAGATATGCAATTTTACAATATTCGAGCTATGCATAGAGAAAATCAGATCATTCTGTCTCACACAAACAAGGAAAACACATCTCTCACAGAAAGAGCACAAATCAAGTTAACGAGGGACAGTTTATTTTGTATGATTTCTCAGGGCTTTCAAACAGAAGACTGGTTGACATATGCCTCCATCCTTAAACAAGCCAACAGCACTTTAATTGTAACTCAGTGGTTGTTCCATTCCTGTGTGTCTAACAAGCTCCCTCCTTTCTGTTAGCATGGGTTTTACCTTGCTGGCCTGAAGTTAAACTCACTGTTGGCTCTAAATTCCTCCTGCCCTTAAGACTACTTACTATTGCAGTGCGTGCAACTCCAGGATCTTGCTAAGACATGAGATCTTGAAAACAGAATATTAATTTAAAACACAAAGCACAACTGAGGATTATGACATAATCTATGGAATCAAAAATCCTCTATTTTCTGTACTGGACTACTCCCTGTCTGGTCTTTAGAGCCTCACCAATTATGATAGCATGACCACATCCCTTATTATAGCAGAAGCAGCTTACACTTCTTTCCTGAAGATCCAGAGTGCTGTGGTGCTGCAACCCCATCACCCCACTGGACTAAGCCTTTTTACTATACTTGAAGGTACATCCTGTCTCTGCAATGCCTTCAGCTGAATGTTTTTTGACACGTGATACCTTACACATTCACTGTTAAAACAACCAAAATATTGACTGTGCCAACAAAAAATGCTATGGAGGATACTCACAAAAATTGATCATTTGCTCTTAGAACCTATTATTCTGTAATGACATTATCATACAGCTACTGTGCAAATACAAACCAAAAAGCACCTTAAATTGCATTAACAAGGTTGTAAGTTCAGGCACCTAGTGCTTAGGAAACTCCAAAAGCATGATTACCTTTGAAATCACAACCCATTGCACTGTCTATAAGCATCTTGCTCAATGGTTACAAAACTTCCAGTATGTTTCAGACCTATTTTCAGCTTTAATGACGAATTCAAACATTTCACCTTCAAAATACTAAGAAATAAGTCTGTGTAAAACAGATACCCACATTTCAAATTAAAGCAGGCATCAAAATCCAGAAAATTTAATTCCAAATTAATAAAACAAAAGAAGAATTATTTAATAGGAATTCTCAAGGCACTTGAAAACAGGCAGGCCAGGAATGTTTAACTATAACACACGCTTTATCACATAATATATACACATACCAAATGATAAAGAATAGTGGTGACATCTATCAAAAAGAAAGGAATGATTTCTACAGCTATAGGGCTGCAATCTAAAAATTCAGAGTTTACTGTATTCCAGTCTTTCTCAGAACATAAATTCAGTGAGGAAGAAACTTGCCCAGCTATAAATGTGCAACAGCAACCAGAACAAAAATCCTTTCTTTCCATGCATGAAAACACTTCTTTTATCCATATATTTCATAGCATTAAAATAGCATGTCATTCAAGTTTAATATTTAATTTCCTTCATTTGCAAGGCAAAGAAATTAAAACATCCAATTGCGTCCTGGCTCTGCCCAGAATTAGCTCTCAGTTCCACAAGAAGCTTTATATACTTTCACATCCCTGCTATGCTGAATGGTAAGGTGGAGTTTTGCTCTTAGTGCTTCATTAACGAGTGGATGCCCCCAGCCCACACACTACAAGTATCAGAGCACAGGGCCATCCTTCCTAATGAAATACCACTGAACCAGACACCACTGTCATGTGCAAAATGGACAAGACAGTTGGCATTTTGCACTATCCTCCATTATCATCATTCATCTACAGAATTTCTTGATTAAAAAGCGGTATGGGGGAATAGCTAGGCTATGTTTGCAGCATTGTCATCTTCTCTGGCAATAACTGAAACTACCATCCACAGTCAAAAATAGGATTTTTTTGCCATTTTTAGCCACTGGAGTTTAAGCACACAAGAGCCAATCACATGTGCTTTGGCAGCAGTCCAGGGCACTAATTTGTAAGGGCTTTAACCTGTTACACGGGCACAAGTTATTCTTGGAATCTAATTTGTATGTCTGTTAAATGCAAACTCCTTGTGGCAAAGGCTGTGTCTTCCCACCTTTCAGTGTAGTTTCCCTAACACAGATGCAACCACACCAAACAAAACTGATGACCTAAAGCACTAAGATATGAACAGACCATCAGTTCAGCCAACACAACTGTTAGGAGCTTACACTTCCCAAGTCACCTTTGTTAAAGCTGAATTAATTTAATAAACTTATACAAAATCTTCACTTATTCATGCCTACATTCTACATGACAAAAAACATATGCTATCATTAATCCATTCTCTTAGCTCTGGCCAGTGACAGAGAAGTGTTCATAATAAGCACAAATGCAGGCATATTTGAGATAGAACTACATTTGCTTATTGGAGGCCAGAAGACTGTGTTAGCAATCATTTTTAATCTACCTAGGTTCTTCTGAAAGCTGAAGATTCCTTTAAAAAGCTGTCTGAACACTAAACAGAGATGTTAAACAAAAGGTATGTTCATTATTCATAAGCAGTAATTATTTTCCCCTCATTTATCAAAAGAAAAATAAAACAATTTAGCCTTCTACTCATTTTTGCTGCTAGTGAACATTCTAAGAAGAGGGAAAGCCTCAAATGACCAAAGTGAATGGGGCCATTACCATGTTGGCAATTAAGTAATTCAAGACTGGGACATCTTTACCCAATGGCAGGACTCTCTTTATACTGGGATATTAAACTTCATGGCATGTTTGTTAACTTCATCAAATACTTTAAAAATATCATCATATCTTCCTTTTCCCCACTTGCTTATACCAGTACTAACAAAACAAAACATTTCAAATATTATTATTCTTCCAGAGCCCCGCATTTCAGGTAGCTTGTAAGCAATGTGGCAGATGAAAAAATGCAAGACATCCAACAGCACTATTTAGCACATGGTTTTCACTCTTTGAACTTTGCGACTTCTTTGATTTTCTTTCCTCATTATGGTCACATTCTCCTACGCTGATATATTCTGTGTGCAGTACAGTAATTCTCCTTTTATATACAACACTGAAAACCTTGGAATTACGCCATTTTCATTTGTGCAGGAGATGCAGAGGCAGTGGCTGTCTTTAACATATATTTTCTCTTGAACAGTGGAAGTTTTTGAAAACAGAAAATGAAAAGTAAAAGACTTATAGTAAACATTTAACTTCTCTATAACAATATAAAAAGGCCATACTTGAAATATTCTTGTCTTTTCAAAGTTAAATGATGAGGCCCATTACACCTACTGAACATGTGCTCTCATGGAGGTAAGTTCCTAGGCAAGAGAATGATGCAAGCCTCTATGTGTTTAGTCAGAAATGTATTGGACTTAAAAAACATAAATAAGCTAAAGTCAGAAGGAAATAAAATGTGTACTCTTACCATATTCTTTTTTGGTCTCATCTTTTTAGCAACTGGCACCCATGTTAAAAGGAAGAGAGGGCAGGTTCTCAGTGTCCCTCTGCAAACCCACTAGATAGGCAGAGCTTATTTTGCAAGTCACCTAATTAAAGTATTTCTCTAAGTAGATAACGGTGCTGTTAACGGATGATGCCTGTCAGAAAATCACATACACTGATGGCCCTTGCAAGGCAGCTTATGCTTCACTCTTCCTGAAATGTGGAAAGAAAATACAGGAGACAGCACTATCTTCCAACGACTAAGTTTTGTGGAACCAAAGAAAGATGTCAGTTCAGTTAATTGTGCAGAAGAGTCTGTCTTCCCTCTCCTTTCATGCCCATGAATAACAGAGCAGTTAACAATATTGACATTTAAACCATCATCATTGGGCATCTGAATTAACACCTCACAGAGATGAACAGACAAGTTCACACCTTTCAAATCTACTGGGCTAAAGGTGCTTCTGTAGACATGCCTGTATCAGTTACACTTGGTTAAGACTTCTGAGGCACCATAAAAGTTAACAATTTATTTTTTTCCTTAATAAAAGCTATGTCAGTGAAGAAGAAAGCAGTTGAAAAAGTATACTGTAGTATAACACAGCAATATTGCCCAAGTTCAGATTAGCACAAAATTGGTTGCTTACACCACAGGAAATTTTTTTTGCTTCTTTTTATGACATTTTCTCTGGGGTTTTTATCAGTTTTTGCTCCATGTGACTACAGACAAACAGTTCCTTTTCAAATGGCAACCTCTCTGAGAAGCACTTTATACAACAGCTAACCTGTAATTTAGAAACCAGGGAACAATTTTCTTACAGGAGCTGCTTCCTCCATGGCATTATCAGACCTCACCCAAACATTCAAGGAACTATTACATGGTTGTATGGTGCTTAGATAAAAATCCACCTTTATAATATACCCTCACAGTAATAATCAAAACACTTTTTTTCTAAGGACTTTTTATCTACCCCAAGCTGAATACCTAAACCCACAATGTAAAGAAAACAGCATTGCACATTACAGCCAAGTTTTCCAAACCTATGAGGGTTGCCCAGCTACAACAATCCCACTTCTTCCTCTCCACAGCACTGTCTTTACAACAACACTCTTTGGTATTCACAGCATTTTAGATTTTAAAGGATACTAAGATAGCTAGCTCTTCCCTCTCTGTCTTAATTAATTCTGACTCTTCACCTGTTTTACATTTCATATTCCCAGAGACATAAACTGTAAAAAATTAGCTCTTATTTGTACCTAATAACATTTTCAGTTGAGGAGCTTATATTGGAATCATACTTGCTTGAGAGATACTGAATCCCCTTGAGACTGTCTGCCACAGATATTATCCCTTTTAATTTCCAATTCTTTTTATCACAAACCTTTCTCTACGCTACGGGACTGTGGAGATTACACAATAGGTGCTCTAAATAGAAATGCTCCAAGATTCTTAAATCTCCATCTCCATCTCAAATTGCTACTTAAAAGCCAGTCAACTCTGAAGAGTTTTTGTAACAGGGAAGGTCTCAGTGAAGCGAGTATTTCCAGTTTGAGTTACCTAGCCCTTTAAATTCTGTGTACCATCCATTTCTACGCATAATGCTGACTGAGAACTGCAGTCTCTGCTCCTATCATTTTTTTTCTCCACAGTCTTAAGTGGGGTCATCTCCCTTATCACCAGGGAATCAATGCCAGGTTACTGTGCCATCAATTTAATTGAGGGGAGGGCTGCTTAAACCATCTCACATTTCCCATTGAACATAATGGGATTCTGCCTCGTCCTGACCTGTGGTGGTGAGGGGACCTTCCCCAGGTGAAGGCTGGACTGCAGCCCAGCCACCCCTACCCCAAACCCCACTGCCCCTCCTCTCCCGAATACCAGGGGTCTCCGTTAATCCTCCCTGTCAAAGGCAGCTGGGAAGACAGGGACTTCCACGACAAACACTGCCTCTCCCATTCAGACATTTAAATCGCATTTGGTACTTTTACAAGGCACATGCTCTCCAGGGTGATACATGCATTTAAGAAAAGCTAGTATGGGAGAAAAGGAAGGAAGAGCACCTCGCTTTCTAGAGAGAACAAACATTAATAATTACTCATTAGTGCTAGGTTTTGCTTGGTTTTTAAATACACAGTGAACAGATACCTTTTGCTCAGCAATCTTGATGACTGCCATCGTTAATGAGGTTTTGGAAGTAGGTTATGACTTCTGTGGGAAAGAGGATGGAAGAACTTTCACTCCCCTGTCCCTTGCTGGGTGCCAGGGTTTTGGAAATTGCACATAAAGCTGTGTATTGCTGCAGTATCCTTGGTGGCAGCAGGAGAAACCAATCAGTGCTCTTGAAGAAAAAGTGAGAGCATCAGAACAGAAATATAATGGGTTTATTTGCATTACTAGAATTCTCTGGAATGTTAGGGTTTTGTGGTCATTTTCCTTTTTTTTCCCCCTTTTCTTCACTATAACCAAAAGATATTGGTTATCATTATCACTATCCTATGCAATTATATATATTCTGTATGTATATCTATATAGATAGATAGATAGATATGAATATAACACAACTCCCACCCAGAATGGAAAGAATATAAACTACAGAAAGGATTCTTATTCTAGTATGGAAACAGATATTTGCAAAGAAAACACACAGAGAAAGGTCTATACAGTATTTTTGATACGTAATACTGCTTAAATAACTTCTATCACGACCAATCTTCTCTCTTCAATGACAAAACACAAGCTAAATTCAAAAAGCACACTTCAAAACATTGCCTGCTAGCCCCTGAGAATTGAACACAGATAATCTTTCTTTCAGGTGCAGCACATTATCTGATCAACACTACACAAACTGATTTCCATAAGAAATTCTAGCCTAATCATGCAACCTTCGTGTTAATTTAAAAAATAGTCCTTGATTTTGAAATGAAGTTGAAAGTATAGTGTCAGAACAAAGTGAAAGAGTTATCATTAGCCTTCAAATGTGACAAATAAGAAAGACACAAACAAGCGTCAGGATAATTAAAAAGGCATTGTTCACTTTTTAGAAGAAAAAAAATGAATTGCACGAGAAATATTAAGCTAACAAAGAAAGAGCAAATATGAGTAGAAAAAATGACAGTTATCTGCAAAATTCATAAATGTGTCTTTTGTATAACCGCAATGATCATATTTTATGCTGTCATTTTACATTTAATTGCTCACCCTGGTACTTTACTTCATAGAAGCCATCAGTACCCCACAGAGCCAGATGCTGAATTGCAAAAAAACATACTGTGACCACAGACTTATAGGAAAGTAACTTTGCTGAGCTGTGGTGGATGACAAGTTAATTTTTGCAATTATACTTTTTCCAAGAATAAATGAAACTGCAGGTCATTACTATTCTATATCATTAAAAAGAGGCAGAAAATGTTCTTGATCATAAAGGCCTCAAACTCATTTTATCATTACTTTGACATATGAAAGCAACTTTACAAGCTGCTTTTGCTCAATATGACCTAATGAAATAAGCACCACCTCAGCTGAAATATGTAAACATCTTGATACATTAAGAAGCACATAACTAAAGACTATTGTTATTATTACACAGTGCTAACCCATCACATGTCAGCTAAGAAATGCTATATGGGCTCTGCTTACAGCTGTTAGCTCTGCTGTATTACACTGCATGTCAAAGTACTGAAGGGACATGGATGCTCAGTTGTCATGAAGACTGAAATTGTCCCCTGTTCATTTCTCTTCCTAAGAGTCATTAAATGTTAGAAAGGTTTTTAAAAATAATTAAGCATGAGTAATGTCCGTCACTGTCAAATTGTCTGTGCAATCAAACAGCAAGAGAGCACACATAATTATGAAACACATAATGTCTGCCTTCTGTATCTGTGCTTACATTATCTGAAGACTTCCTAAGAATTCAGAAGTTGGGATGTTCTTTACATTTCAAAATATTTACTGTACATGGAGAAATCAGAAATTCTCAGAGCATTCTTTCACATAAAATGCTTTTTCATTTTGCGCACAATTGCTTTACTTTCCCATCACCAATGCAAACTATAACACTCAAGTGAGGAGAAAAAGAGATTCTGCTTTCCAGATGAATATATTTATTAAGACAAAAGAATGAGAAGAAAATGTTTCAATTGTCATTGCATCTGTTTGCAATAAACGTCAAGAGCCTTTTAAAAAATTGACTACAGAGCTGACAAAAGACATCAGGTTGACAGGCAAAGAGCTGGAAATCCTCAGTTCACCCACTGAACAAGAAAATACAGGGATCCCCAAGCCACGACATACCCTGATTTTTCAGAATCTTCTCTGCCAACCTATCCAATCCCTAATGTTGACTAAGCCACATATATAATTTCTTAGTACACCCTTTAGTATATCTCCTAAATTAAGAGTGATTATTTACTTCCCTTTTCTCTTCTGACAATGAGAGAGCAGAGACCATTAGAGAGAGGTAATGGAAGAAAAGGTCCAATAAATCCTGTGACTAAGATTTTCAAATTCATAGAATTAACTAGAAACAAAATCAAAGAGATTTCTTAAAACAGTTCGCATGTTACTTCATATCCTCAAACCCTAGTCTCATCCAAGTCCTAGTGCTTTCCTTCAAAACGAGACCCTTAACTACTCTGAAATTATCTATAAATGTTAGAGTTTGAAAATTTGGAGTACCTCTCCCTCTTTCTTCCCTTGATCTCCTTGCATGGAAGCCATGGATTCCTACACACAAGATTCTCTCTATTCATATACAGGTTCTGCAATACAAGCTCTACAGTGTTTTCATAAACACAAAACAAGCATCTAAACACACTTGCTATCAAAAAAGAATACCACAAACATTGGACATAGTTGTTTTTTCTCCTACTTAGAATACTAAGAATTTATTGCTTCAAGGAAATGTTTTTTTCAAGAAGAAGAAATTAGAATTACAGAAAAAAAGAAGTATGGATTGAACTGCATACCATTGCATACAAGTCTTCTATAGAAATGGAACACTATCAAATTAATTCTGTGTAGCTACAAAATAGGAGGAGGTTGTCCGTAGGCAGACAGGGTATCAAGCAGCTTTTAAAATCTCCAGCACCACAATTTTAATCTCAGTGCATTTTATTTGCAAACAAATCATTGTCAAGGAGATAAAGCTTTACTATTGTGAATAAAGGAATAATATTAAAATATATTCATAGTACTTAGTAAAGAATATACATCTTCCCCTGGACTAGCAAATACTTTGCTAAAAAATTGTATATGCAGCATGGAACTTTTTTTCCGTTTTTTTTTTTTTTGTTCAATGAAGTTTTAAAGTCATACCTGTTTACAGGAGAAGGAATAAAAAGCTTTCCTACAGGTAGAGAAAAAATGAAAACAGGCACTATGCTATTTTTAGTCTAACAATCTCTATCAGTACTCCTATTACAATGAATTTGACACATCACAATTCTATTTAAAAACCAAAACACAATGAGAAAGCAGTAATCTGCAGCTCACTAACCACCAAGACTCTTGCATCTGTGTAATGCAGCAACAATGCAAGTTAACATGTGTTCCCTTCCTGCTAGGGAGGCAGCATTTAGGAAAATGGTAAGAACCTGAAGCAGTTGCGGTGAGGTTACTCACTTAAGCAAAGATATGGTAAAATAATCTTGCCTGCATCGGTAAACCTTTGTAAACTTGTGAGAGTTAGCAGAGCTCAATACAGAAACAAGAGATTACCAATGCAGAACAATTCACAGAACCAGGGCTTAACACATGAAGGACTAAAATCTACCTACTATCTCTCCCCTTCTTTGACTGTCAGCTTTCATCTGTATTCATTATTTTCAGTATAAAACTGCTTTTGCATGCCTCACAATATACATATATTTTATTTTATGCATGACTAGAAGAAAAAAAAAAAAAAGAGTATTATCCTACAGGATACTGCTTGGGCTTTATTTCTGAACCTTTAGAACTTCATTTCACCTTCAAACCAAAGGCAACAATTTTTGACAACCAATAAGCAAATGTAAAATAAAATATTATTAAAGCTCTTGTTCACAAAACAACATTAAAGCCACAGTACTGCCATTTGATACATTATTAAAAACAAAAATAAAACATTTATTAAAATATAATAATGTAATAATGTAAATACAAAAAAAATAGCAGATGGTCTTTAACTGTCAAATATGGAATTTTCATAGCTGGTACACAATTTACTGTCACAGGCGCTTTGGTGCTACAGAAGTACTAGTACAGCTATTAACTATTTAATTCTTTAGCTGACACTGTGTTTTAGGATAGGGATTTAAATAATTTACTTCAACATTCTACTGTTTAAATTTTGCTGCTAGGAATTCGTGCAACAAAGTTGTAGAAAAAACCCATGACGCTTGTTGATAGTGATATAAGACAGGATTATTATAAAAACCAATTATATCTTTTCATTCTCTTTTGCTTAATTAAAGCAAGAAGAATCACTATCTTTCTCAGCAGTAATCATGTGGAAGCTGTATAGCACAGATACAGTAATTAACTTAACCTTATCACTTAACTCTATTGGGTCATTGGAGTGAGGTGCAGTATCAGTGCTCAGAATCAATGCTGTAATGCTAACATCTTTGAGCAGTTCGGAGATTGAATAATGCCATCTGTAAATGGACAGTCTTTGTTCCTGCTCAGCTATGCTGGATAAATGTTCCTGCTCATAACTTCAATATGGCAGCTTAACCATTTAATCATTGTACATTAATACATTATCAATATTGGGAACATGTAAGTTACAAAATTACTTGTCAAAGTAATCAGATATTACCGATTTTTGCGCATAAATACGATATGTGTGGGATTTTGTCTCAATTATATATTTTCATGCAAAAAGATATAGCCCAGATTTTTTTTTCATTAAGAGAGATTTGAAAAGAATGATCATTTCTAAATATAAACTTATTTGTTCTTCATCTAAAGCAGACTTTTAAAATGAAAAGGAATGTTCTGTATTTTCTTTGGTAAATTAGCCAAGTGTGCAAAGTTTAGTGCATTTTAGCTATACAGGGGATACTTGGGCATCTGGGGGATTTTCATAACTGAAGACTTGTGCTGTATCACAACAAATTAAGCGTAATTAAACACTCTGTTCAGTGTCTATTGTTAATTGCAGCAGCTAATTTGATGCTTAGTTAGTGTTATGTTCCAAACTATTTCCAAGCACGCAGAATTCTTCAGTTAAGACTGCTTGCTTATAGCTCTAAATTTATTTTTTTCACCCTCGTTTGACAGATTTTAGCTCATTTATTACTTTTGTTAAACGATCAGAAATTCCCTTGCCAAGACAGTACTTTGAGGTCCTTCACTTTCACCAAGTCAGACACTAAATCATAGGGGACAATTATCAGCAAATGCTCTCCGACAGGCCCTAAGCCTGCTGAGGTAATGCAGCTGACAAACTTTGATGCGCCATGCCCGTGCACATTATGTTCACGTAGTGTGTACATCTGGGCACCCTTTATGGCGATGCAGCAAACAGCCAATCATTTATTCCACTCTAATTAGCACACATGTAAATCCTCACCAATCAAGCCACTCAGAGGGTTACCGTTGTGGCAGCCATACAGCAAGCTGGCAGGACATGGGAAGAAAGTACAAGAAGCAACTATTGGGTTTGATTTGAACCTGCCGTCACGCCACGGCAGGTCCCCCCAGTCCTGACTGTAACCAGCTCTCCCCTTCACAACCCATCATCCAGCTCCACGCGAAAAAGGTCATCGGGCAGACTGCCGCCCGGCCAAGATGCTTTGATTCTTTGCAGGCTCTGGGAGCACACCTGAAGCGACACGCGGCTCTGATAGCTCACAGCGCCGGAGCTGTCGCAGGCAAAAGTCAGGCGTAGCTCTAAAGCATGCGGCACAGCGTGGAGTACACGCTACCTCAAAGAAGCACTGTCCACCTCAATATTTTAGACCCCGTTATGTCGCCAGGAAACTATCTGCCAGATGTCAGCATCCCTTTTCTTCCTCACAAGCCCAGGTGCCTCTACAGTAACCCTTTTATTTTGAAATAAATAGCAAACGCCTTCAAAAGGACAGATTCAGGCATTCAGAAAATCTACTGACACTGGTTTATATTATGCAACTCCGAAGAATACAATGTGCTTTGAAATACCTAAAGTGGTTAGCTCCCATTTCCCAAAATTGAATCAAAGCAGTATGTAAGACCCTACCGTGCTATTCATTACTAAATTAGAAAATGCTCTATTTCAAAATAGCTTTAAAACGTGTATGCACATTGTCAAGGATACAACAGTTAGCCTAATAAAAGTATTCCTCAAAATGGAAAGTATTTCTTTTTAGAACAAAAATCCACTTAAATCCTGTACCTTCATGCTTTCAGTGCTTACTGCAAGAAAAAAAAAAAAAAAGGCAAGTAAAGCTGCATTTAGCAGTAGGATTTAGCTACACTGATTTACATTTTTATTCAATGGACTTCAGGGATGGAAAGACACATCCACTAAATGCATTTCAAACTTCTTATGTGTATTTCTACTTATCATTTATCATTATCTACGTCTAATTAAACATTTACAAATTGATTTCTTATATTATACAAATTAATGAAGCAAATAGCTATGAGAAGTATGGCATTGGTTCAGTTTTCAAACAACCTGTCAATAAAGTATCACTAGAAATTATTACTCTGGTAAAATTATATGGACAACCAGAAGAGTGGGACAGAAAGAAAAACAATTATTCTGGTCCTTCTTCAGATAAACTGGATCAAAGACAGCAGGATGAGAAAAATTGGCTCAAGGACTGCTAGAATCTTATTTTTAATAAAGTTTTTAACAAATAAAAGAAAACTTTAAATGAGATTATCTTCTCACAGTAACACAAAACAAGGAAAATAATGCCGTGAATATTGTACATCTACCAAAAGCAATGAAGCAAGAAAGCATATTTACCTCAGCTTCCATTAACAGAAAAATATTGGGATGTGGTAGAGAAATTTCTTCCTGACATTATGGACACTTTCACAGTTGTTGCTGCCTCTCCAGTTAGTCTCCCTTTCCTAGAGAGCTACCACCAAGGGGGAAAGTAGGTTGTAGCTCTGAGCCTGGATCCAGGCACTCAGGTAAGATGGTCTCTGCCAGACTAGCAAGAAATCCCCGTCCAGTTGAGCTTCAGGAGATCCTTTCAAGGAGAGGGGAAATCATTTTATGAGTCTTATGGCTTATGAATCCACTCCTTACATACTGAACTATGACACTCTCATTCTGAATTTCCTTCCAAATCAATTAGAACATTTAGGTGACAACATGGATGGGCATGGCTTTGCCAAGACTGAGGTCAGGAAGGGTGGCCAGTGCAAAGTACTGCTGGGATTCCCAACCCACATGGGACAAGGGGGTGACCCAGGGTAGTACAAAACACAGCCCTCCTTTCCACCCCCTGAGGTGACACACTCTAGGGCCCAAAAAACATCAAATAACAAGCAAGCACTGCTCCTGCAGGGATCACACCCCCACACCACAGACAAGGAAGGTTCTGGAGCTGCTGGGGGTGTTCAGCCATCACACGAAGCCTGCCTGCCCCAGCAGCCATCCAACCCCCAGCCAAACCCAACTATTTCGGTGCCTCCTGCAGCACTGTGAGGCTTCTAGCACATGGTACAGGAGGCAGAGATCACTATGAATATCCCCACCCCAATAAGTGATCTTTTCGGAATCCGTTCCTAAATACATACTATCAGGAGACTTCTAGTGAAAATGGCAGGATGTTGTTGGCACCACAAACCCAAACGCAGAAGACCCTCACGGTTGAAGCCATGCACGAAGGCACACAGGAGGCAGAAATCTCTGCCAGCTGACTCCTGGGTCACACCCTGTTCCTGGGGAGCAGCAGAGGGAGTGGAGCCCCTGTTCAGCCCCAGTGGACAGGGACAGTCCCAGCACAAGACCGGCTGCACCACTGCCCACATGGGGCAAGCACAAGCCCCATGAGACATGTTCAGATGGAGGCACCTACGCTACCCAGGAATAGGGCAAGGCAAAGGAAGAGTGAAATAAGGTCCTATGGTGACCAACAGCACTGAGCATCACGCTGCTCCCTACAGTAAGAAACATTGGCTGCTGCCTCCTGCACCAGTTACTGGAAAAAGTCACCACAAAGCAGGGTCTGTGCTGCCCAGAGCGTCTGAGTGGCTTTTGGTAACCAAAGCACATTCCTCTGAGCAGAGAGAAAGGCCACAGACAGACAGGCCACCTACACCAGCTCCTTGGCAATTCCACACAGATAAATGAAAAAATACATAATGATCTTATTTCCTCCTTTTCAGATGTGTCTATATATATATTTTTTTAATTTATGCTTGATGCAAGATAGGATTTTTCCTTTCCTCATATCCCAGAATAAAAGAATATTGTCCATGTAACAATGCAATAAAATTTTGAACACAAATACTTACAAACTGCTCAAATCTCACTAAGTATCCCCTTTGATCTGTTAATAAAATAAATAGAGCAACACATTAAGTAATCTGATCTAATACTGAAAAAAACTTAGTGCCTTTTAATCCTCCTCCTAGTTTATGGGCACTTACTTTTTTATTTATTATGTGTCATTTAAATGGAAAATTAAAACAACTCAGTGTTTCCATTCTGCATTCTGAACTGCAGCTGCTTTACCTCTTTCAGCTATACAGAAAATGTTTAGAAGTTGCACATTAGAAGTTTTTAACAAGTTTTAACTACAAGATCCACTTAGTTCACTTCATTACATACTGGTGGATGTTCTGTGACAGCACAGTAAAAACAACAAAACTGTAGTTGCATCATCAGATCCCCCAAATCCTATGGCCATACCAGAAAAGGCAGCAATGCCCCTATGCCACCTTCATGTCACTTCAACTGCTCCACTGTCAGCAAGCTGGCCAGCCCACAACAGTAGTTGGGTCAGCATGATTGCCCTGCAGCCTTCGAAAACCTGACCTTTTTGTCATTTATGAGTCAGAGAGCATTATTCTAGCAGTATGCATGGCTCTAGCAGGGCCACACATACAAAACAGATCCCAGCCACCTTGAAGTGGAGAACAGATATAAGAAAGTATCCAGCATGATAGATGATCTTGAGAACATGAAAAAAGTAAATGAAATAAAGGAGACCTCTGTTTTCATTAGGGGGAAAAAATCCTCAGTGAGGATTAATAAAAATTATGAAGAGAACTGACGCAATCACTGTAGGTGGCTATCTCAGCTCATCTCAAATGCAAAGGCAAGGAAAGCTCGCCGTAGCTATAAAAGGCAAAGGCAATCAGGCAAGAAGGGCAAATATGTAGGAACTCTAATTAATGAACAATAAATGCATAAAATAAACTGCCAAAAGATGAAATCAAAGCAGGTACCTTTTTTTTTTTTAATGAGACAATACACTGGTCCACAATTATTTTTTGTAGCACTTTAATTATGACAATGAAGTGTTCCATTTTTTTTTCTTGTTTCTTACAGGAAATTGTAAAGCAGCTTGTTAAACTAACAATTTTTTTTTTCTTCATTTTCTCTTTAAACATGCTTCCATCAGCTTAATGGTATAAAAGACTGATGTGATGTGTAAATTCTTGCCTGTTGAACTCACCTGAACCACTAGTAGGCACAGCATTGTCCCAACAGTGACCAAAGATAGCTTATTTGCAGTTTACAGGATCTGGCTGTTTAAATTAAAGGTAAATTCAGTGGTTTATAATGCCCAGTGAGTATAAAATTTCGTGAATGTAATGACATTTTCTGCACTAAATTCTATCCATCATTTCCTCTAGACACCATTTGCTATGCTTCCTAGAATGCATGACAGTACTTTAGTAGTCTATAGAGCAACTGGAACACCTCTATCCAACATATTTAGGTAAATAAATACAAATATGATCTAAAATTCCTGTAAAGTAAAAAGATCCTAATGTCAATTTATGCTTTAAAATTCTGAAATAGAAAATTAATTTGAAATTATAGATTATTTTTTTAAGAAGTTTTACCTCCATTTAAAACTTTTTGTAAATTTGAGATTATCTGGGATGAAACATCTTTTATGATACAAATTATATAAACTGCTTCACCATACACATGCCCCAGGTGTTTTACCTGCCAAAATTAAGCCTGTGGCTTAGCAAAACCATTCACTACATGCGACACACTACAGAGCAATATTTGCAAATAGAGCAAAACATATGGCCAATGGCCCACATGACAGAAGAGTGGTTATTCCAGGGAATCTAAATAAAGGACTCCAAGACTGCTTTACATAAAATCATGTTAGCTGTTTATGAAGAAAAGCACTTTTCTATTCAGCAGTCTCAGGACCACACTCAAACTAACATGCACTCCTTGGATCACCACAACTGGCCCCAAGTCTTCCGTACTCACGTTCACTGTTGAATAATGGTTAAGGAAAATGTGGGGGGATATTCTGAGGATTTTAACACTACCATTGCTGCCAAACATAGAGATTCCAGTAAGTCACCAGATGCCTGGCAGAACTCTCCCATGCCACATGTCCTTCTTCAGAGGGTAAATAAGAAAATGACAAGGAATGACAGTCAAAGGCTTTACATGTTCATGTACCTTGGCCTACGGACTCATCCCTGCCCCCGCCTTTTCTCTTTCTTCCCCCCCCCCCTTTTTTTTTTAAATCTGTCACCTCTACTATTCCTGTTTCAACCATTCATGTAATTTCATTGTCTGTTATGGCCATCTTCTTATTTGCAGGGCCTGTAGGCATTAATTTTATTTAATATACTATATGCTTGACACTCCACATGGTGTTAATGAGTTGCCAGCTGCCTGTTGTGATACAAGGAGTAACCGTAAACCCAGTGTCGCCTTTAGTCCTGCACTGGTTCGGTTTTCTATTGTGACAGATAAATGTCAACTGGTATGATCAGAAGTAAACAGTCATGACAGACAGGAAAAAAGGAGCTGACAGTTGAAGGTGATGATATCCATTAGGCTTCTACAGCTGCCACCTCCTGGGGAGACTGCTGAAGGATTTGAAATCTGGTGCAGAGCTCCTGGCTAACATGGCTCTATGACAAAGAATATGCTTACCTTCAAAATACCTGGCCTACCACCTAACCATCTGGCTTATTATCATTCAGATAAATCCACTTATATGCACAGGAAGGAGAAAGCCATGATGGAACACCAGAAGTGCATAAAAAGGGCAGAAACATTAGTCAATCAGCCCGATGATTCTTGAACAGTTGTTAAGGGAGCACGTCATTGCCTTGCTCACTTAACCATGGACATAAAAGAAAAGAGCTTCCCAAAAAGATAGAGTTTAAGATTTCAATTAAATTAAGCTGAATCTTAGGATGTCCATCAAGAGTAGTTAGAAAGATTATGTCCAAGTCAATCTTTATTCAGGTTTCACTCTTTGTGATAGTAGATTAAACACTTCATTTTCTTGAAGAGAGAACTTTTACCCGATAAATGCAGAAGTGAGAAAAATCACTTAGGTTAAATACCAAGCCAGTTTTCTTATCACAACCCACTCCACTGGACTTAAAGTTGTGCAAACCAACCAAAGCCTGTATTTGACGTGTGAGAGGATGATTGAAGAAATCTGAGACCTCCCAGTGCATGCAAACCCCCAGCAGATGCCAGTGTCTTTGCTCTCTCTCCCCTACACCTCTGCGACAGATTCACAAAGATGTCAGGGCAGAATGCAATCCTCAGATGGCACATGTACCTCTAGGCTGCTGCAATTTATGCCAGGGCTAACATAGCTCAACCCAGAAAATTAGAGCTGTAACTGCTTCCATGATCTCCTCCTTCCATCCCCCAACAGCAAGAGCAGTATTTTTCCTTATAAGCAGCTCAGGTAATTGCCTTTATTATACACAATATTCATTCCTTAGATTTTCATCACCAATAGAGCTACTATAAATTATTTTAGCTGTACTCTTCATGCTTTTATCCCTGTATTGATTTTATTTTTAATGTAAACTTTTAAATTATAATGCCAGAGAAACAACTACTTATATAGCAACAGAGGCTAAATTAGCAAGACCTGAGAGAAAAGTGGTGAAAATATTTGATATGAAACATTAAAAGCAAATGTTATTTTATGTAATACTAAAATATAAAAAAATGCAAATGTAAATGTAGTTCCACCTTTCAGTGTATAGCAATAATAAAGTATTAGATTCAAGCATCATAATTAACTTAATCAGATGGAGTTTTCTTTAATTGCCTAATTCCTTTCCTTCAGCCATCTAAGCTTTACTCAGGCTGAAGAATACGAGAATGAAAAACACCAGCAGATACTACTGAAAATGTCTCCCTTTGCTTGAGTTACAGTAAAGCACAGAGTACTTTGCAGCATGCCTAGTATTCGGCCACTGTAGTATTTTAGATGCATAGGAACACATCCCCACATATACTAAGAAAATACCTTCCTGTACCTGTGACACAGGATTTAGGGAATACCTCCTTTAAACACCTAAATGGAACACAGAATTTAAAGGCATGTTTCGTCTGGTCTCTGTAAAGGTAAGCACACATAATTACTGTATGCAGAATCTCGGCATTTGCAATTAGTTAAAAGCAATTCCAGTAAAAAATAAACCCGTTATGCCATGGAATTATAGCAATAGGTTAAACCACAATTTTTGTCAACAAGTCCATTTTTACTCTATTGATTTGCACAAGGTGATAGGATGCACTGATTTGAATCTTATACACAGAAGTGATATTGCACTAATTGAAAAGTAATTGGATTCGCCCCACTTTATAACAGATTCCTTTGCACTATCAAGGTTTTAATCTCTGATGAGTTTTGCAAAACTCACAACCTAAAAATCACTGATGTATATCTTAATTGAGATGTGTCAAATATTTCAAGGTGAGGAATTCCAAAACAGCAGACGGTGCAGGCTACAATGCAAACATGAAACAAAAGTGAAAACGCTAACATTTTCTTTCCATATATTGTAGCAAATTAATTGTGTGTTTTGGTAACGTAGCTTATTAGTTTTGCATAATTTAAGTTTTAATTCATCGTTTAATTTTTAATTAAGTAGTCTCTTTCAAGATGAGCTTTCTACTCGCATTTTAGTTAGATGCTAAACATGCAATGCATAAAAGCAGTGGCAAGAATGTAATATTTAGTTCATATGATTTCTCTGTGATTTCAGACATGAAAGTAACCAATTTTTCAGAGTATAAAATAACAGCAATTGTAAAATGTCATATAAATTTTAAATAATTAAAGACCTCTGAAAATATCTGAAAAACTAGTGGGGCAATTATAGTGAGAAGACGAGCCACATACTTTTAATAGATTATAGATTTTGCTTTGGGTTTTTTGTTTCAGTAGTTTGGTTTTGTTCTGGGATTGAGATTTTTTGGGGGGGGGGGGGGAAAGGGGTGTTTCTCTCCACAAATCCTACAATTTTGCTAGAGCAATAAAACAGGATTTCACAGTTCTAACCTCCCTAGCAAGCATGACTAACACTATGCTATTCTAAATATAGAAAAATAGGGGAAGAGGTACATTTATTTTTACACATAAGTAAGAAATTTAAAACCAAAAACTATTTAAAATTGTAAGAAAAGAAAATTTGGTATTAATTGTAATTATCCACAAAGCTAGCCTGAATGTTTATGTGCACATATGAAAAAACACTTAATTCCAACATTACAAACTCGATGGGTGTGAATTTGTTAAATGTTATTAGCTGGAGTTGCCTAAAATTTATTGAAGAAAAAAAAAAAAAAACAAACAGCAACAACAACCAAAAAAACCCAACACATCCCTTGTTTCAAGAATATATCTGTCAGTTCAACTGAATACTGGGAGTGCTCCAAAACTTCCCAGGCCCACACAAGCTTACTTTCAAGGTGATGGAAGATTGACATCAACATACCTGAGACATCTAACAACAAAACCCAAAACTAACCTGTGGAAGACCTAGCCGCATATGCTTTTTGCAGACATAACATAAAGACATAAGTACAAGTACAACATCAAGCAGCATTACCTTTGCAGATTATCTTCAGAAAAAAAAAATGCAGTATTGCTTTATTTTTAAGCTTTTATATCAGAAATTCTTTAGTTATATCTAAGACTTCTAAACTGAGCTCCAAGTAGTAACATCTGCAGTGTCTAGAAAGCATCCCCAGACAGAAAAGTACCACAAGAAAGAGACAAAAAAATACACAAAAACATGTCCCTTTCCTAAAAGAAAGGGGAGCAGCTGGCTATTCCAGTTCTGGAAGATTCTATGACTTGGTTCTATAACTGGTCGAGGGAAGGTTAAGTAATTTGAGTAACTTTCAGTCTCTAAGCACTGCAGTGTATTTTACAGTTGAGTATTTACTAGCTGGATCAAGTTTAGGAAAATCACACCTGAGAAAAAAACAATTTCTTGTAGGATCCATTCTATAAATTCCAGTCTCCCTATTTCTCCTGAAGTTATTAACTTCTGAGGGCATTCCTGCCAGGAGGTCAAGATCTCCCAGCAGCACCATTGCTGCCAGGCTCCTGTTTCAGTGGCTTGGTGGAGGGGAGGCCCTGGGGGATGCAAACTCAAACTTCCTCAAGCACAATGTCATGAAGTCCCAGAAAATTTGTCAGGTAAGAAGGCAGGAAACAAGCTGGAAGTTTGCACTTAGAATGCTTCATTTTGGGCAAATCCACATTCCTTAAAGAAAATGTTGATTAAATATTTTTTAACAGCTTCCTTGTCGCTCAGGCAGGTTTCTGGAGGAAATGAGGAGTAATGAAACCTTGCTTGGAGATCCCAGACTCAAAGCTGGCTGCCCTTAGGGCTGGAGCTTCTCTATGTGGACTGGGCAACAGCCTGTTCTTTCAAATCTGACTACAGGGATCAGTTTCGTGATCTGAAATAAAGCAGCATCCAGTGGCTGACCCCCAGGTGCACAATAAAGGTCTGTCAGGGGAGATACACGTAAAGATGGGCTCCACGCAGCTTAACAGCAGAGTACAGTTTGTGGTTGCTCCTGCTCAACAGGAAGCTGCAGGAGGAAGCCCTGTTTTTACCGTCCTCTGCACTGTCACAATGGTCTGCTGTTGAGTTACTAATAAACAGGCGTGGCAGATCAAGAAACTACTGAAAGTCTTAAGTTTAGATTAATCACACTCATTCTTCTGCTTTACTGGGGCTTTACTGTGGTTTTAGGTGGTTTCAGTTGTGTTGCGGATTTTTAAACAACTGGCTAAACTGCAAAGGCTATGATCAGCTAAAAAACTCTGACTCTGAGAATACCAGTTCCCCCAGTTTGGCTAGCTTCCTACTGAAGTCAAGTGTTTTGAAGAAATTCAGGAGGGCTAATGAAGCTGTCTATGTAATTTTAAGACATTTTTTGCATAAGGGTTAAGATAAAGCCTGTGGCAATCCTAATGGAAGCCTCCAAGCCCACTTTTAAATCAACAAGCTGAAAATATCAAGTAGGAGCTATAGAACACTTGGGTTGGGACCTAACAGTGTCACTTCACTTATGTCCAATTGAACTTTCTGACAGAAGATGTGGATAGAACTGCATTCACTGCAGGAAATGGTCACTTACTAAGGGGGTTACAAAAGCTTTCTTTTCTAGGGACAAAAATACATGTAATACAGAGGAACTCTCCAGCAGTTCCTCATCAACAGGGTACTAACACTGTAAAAAAAAATAAACTTACTGAGCAATTCAACATAGGTTTTCTTTCCCTGAAGTGCAGCAATATAGCACATCTCCTCTACACATTCAAAATCTGAATAATTGGGTCACTTGGACAGTGTGAGTAACCTATTTTAGTCATATTTATATAAACAAACAATTATACTTAATAATCATTCATGCTGCTCGATTTACTAATCTTATCAGATAACAGAACATGCTCCAGCAATATAAAAGAGCCATGAGAAAAAACTTGTCACCTAGACTTCAGCTGTATACAGGAGTATTGGAGAGAATGAAGATAAAACAGATTTCCAAATTCACCTCCCACTGTTGAAGGTCAGGCAGGAAAGAATGGAAACAATTCCTTTTTCCACACCCACAGAGACCAGTAACAGCAGCCTCCGTCACTAGAAATGCATCAGAGGGCTGTACAGGCAGACCAGTACTTGGGTGCTGGTGGCAAGGAGCTGCTAAGATGAGGAAGGTGAGACACTTGTGATAAAAACTATTCCATTGTTCATACTGAACATCTTCATTGTGCAAAGTGTGCAGTAATTCTGAGTAACAGCACTGCTGGTGGCTCAGTCTACATTATGCCAAATACGTACCTGCACCACAAATGCCATGTTTAAACCTGGCACTCTGGTTTGCCTGAATGTGCTGATGACCCAGAAAACATGAGGATGTAAGAGCTGGAAAGCCAAGCCCAAAAACCCCCTGTAATTCTGCAAACAGTGGTGTTGGCAAGTTCTGTCTTCTCATGATATTATCCTTATGAGTTATTCAGTACTCAGCTGAAGTTTCCATTACCCAGAGCGTTTCCTCTGCTATGAGGACGAGCAAACATGACCAGCACACACACACACAAACTGGAGCCCTTCTTTCCATCAGGGCACTTATCAGGTCTTTTTTTTTTTCTTTTCTCCCCAGACACCTATCTCCACAAAACTTTCAGGAACAGAGGCCGTAACCTGAAGTACTATAATAAGGTGTAAATCATGCCTCAAAGACAGATCGATCAAAGTAGGGGAATGTAGTAGGCTGTTCATCTCTCGAGGATTTAAGACATTACCTTCAAATGAAAAAAAATAAGCATTTTAAAATTTCGTTTTCTTTTCACCTAAGGCCCTAGCAAACAGTATAAATTTTGAGCAGCCATATCTATTTTTCAGTGGCTAAACTGGCAAATGTTTCTGGGCATTGCCATATTTCACAAACCGTGAGGGGTTTTCTGCTGTAGTTTTGGGCCCAGTGAGATTCAGAAAGTACAAAAGGGCACATAAGATGCTGTACATTTTATACCCTGTAAACTCTGATCTGCGATTGATTTATACAGTGTGCTAAGTCTTTATTTCTTTTCCTTTAGCTTGGCAACATAATTTCACTTTGATGGTCAGCCTTTCAATTAATCAAAGTGGACACAGCATTTGCAGCTTCTTTTGAAGTCAAAAAGAATTGTGTGCTCAGGACCTCTTAAAATGAGACCACTTATTTAGGTACTTAAAGATGGCTGTCAACACCTAACTCCAGTCTCCTAAGTTTGAAATTGCTGACTTTAGTAATTTGCCCAAGGAAAGTGAACCTGGGGCACAGAGAAACTACACAAAATCTTACCTCTCACGACCAAGAAGTCCTTGGCTCTTAGATATAAGTGCAGACAAATCTCTCTTTTGACTGGTTTGCCAGTACTGAAACTCAATTCAAGTACGCAGAAGTAGACCATTTCTAAAACGCTGGTTTGGTCAGAATTGTTTTCTAGGCGGATCTTATGTCCAGCTGCAATTATGTGATAATGGAATCCAGACATGGATTTACAGAAATCAGAGGAACACAGCAAACTTATAAGGCATTTCTCTGTGTTTGACTACTCAGACGAATTGCATCCAGGTCTGCTGAGCACTGGTTGTACCATGCTTAATGTCAATGCCCAGAGGCACACAGCCTGACACAGGAAGCCCTGGCTGACATTGCAGCCCAGCACAGAAGCCAGCAACACTCTTCCTTTGTAGAAGTGTTAATGCATTCACAAGAACTCTTCTCAAAAACTAAGTGCTAGAGCATTAATAAAGACTAGGAAAAAAGAATTAGCAGCAGGGTGGAGCTGACACATTTTCCAGTCCGATGTCTTTTTTCCCTCAGTTATGTGTCAAACAGTTTGTCTGTGCTGACATGCAAGTGTAGCAGGCGCAGGTGACGGGAGATGACGTGCTACATGAAGGAGACAACCAGAGTTCATATCGGGGCCCATGGCCGGCTGGTTCCTGGTTATTGGGCCATGGCAAGGCCCAGACTGCAGCAGTGGCGGCTCCCTGCCCTTGTTAAATCAAAGCAGCAGCAGCACGCCCGAACAAATGCTTTGCTTTGCTTGACAGACCTTTTACGAGAGGTACATGAACTACAAAGGTCCAGGGAGGAGTTATGGTGCTAGAAACAGTGAAATGGATTTTACTTTGTAACTTGCAAAAGATCACAAAAAGCCATAAGCACTTTTTCCTTCTGCTTAGAAAATGCATCTTGCTCTTCAGTTGTAACACATAATACATTACATCAGAGTATGGCAGGTAAAATACCTGCTTTGTAAAGTTTTTGGTGTGCACTGATTCCCAATAATCCCTTCTCCAATAGAGAGAAGAGTCCGAACAGAGTTCAAAATAAACTCAGTATTTAGATAACTACAAGCATACACTGTTTTTCATCTAATGCTTGTCCACATTTTCTTCAGCAAAGTATTTTGCACTTCATATATATTATGAAACATTCCTCCACCACAATATTTTTGATAACACTACTGATTCCACTGGTAGACCAGATTTTTAGGCCTATTGCCTAACAGAAATAATTCAAAATAAAAATTACTCAAAAATTTTCGAAAGGAGAAGAACAGGAAGCAACTCAGGAAGTACAGAAATGGCAGCACATACCCACCTCAGAATAAAATCTGGATGGTGCTGTGCCTCAGTGTCACAGGTAGAGATATAATCAAAAGCTTTCATACCTGATTGTATGTCTCCAACTACAAAATGTAATACTGTTATAATCAGGTATTTTCAAAACTCACTGATATCTAGATTTTACTCAAGACTTCATATTTTGCATTCAGGGTTTATAATTTTTAAAAGTTTAGATTGCATCAGTAAGAACACAGAGAGTGCTAAAATGTTACATTTCATACATTCTGAATGCTGCCTGAAATACTCAGTTCATCTCCCTCTCAAGTCTCAACTTTTGCAACAGCAACCATACAGTAAATCTTCCCAATAAACTGGGATTTAGAGGTTACTACTGGTTGACAGCTGAGGTTCAAAAAAATTTATACATTGACACTAACAGTACTCACTGCAAAAGTAAACAGGCAAAATGTAAAATAAGATTCTCTAAGTGATCCATCAGCTACAACATTTAAAAAACCAGTCCATGTTATAAAATTCTTGAAATTAAGAAATTGCAATTTTTACAACAGAAATTCTTTAAATGCTATTAGTAGTAAATTGAAAAATCTGTTCAATTAACTGTAACACAGTAGCCTATGATAGCAGCTAGCCTAGGACTCAAAAGTTTATCAGGGGAAAGAAATGACAATGTTACATACACCACTCTGAAAGGGACAGGAACAAATACTGTTTCCCATCACAAATTTGCTTGGAAAACATGTATACTACCACAATAAAACAGTCAGATTCCTAAATAATGTGCAAACCCTCATTGCAAACACCACCAAAAATATGTATCTTAAAAAAGTAAACCACTTTGAAGACAACTGAACTTGTAGGAACACTGCAAACAAGTGTGTCCCTTAACTGTATTCCACAGAAGTTCCTATGGAAAGACAATCTTAGACGATCCATGTCCTTAAATGTGTTGCACCCACCCTCAGGAATGATGCTTAGACTGTGTAGCAGAACTGGTTTTTGGGCATATCTTAGAGCCCAATATTGCCCACTTACATAGATTAAGAAAATGGTCAAAACATGTTACACTTCCCAGTCTTCACATATGACCTTCTTTCCTACAGAAAGGAGGTACAACGAGGAACCAGAAATCTGTGAACCTTAATATCAAATCAAAAACAAAGGTTGACCAGGATCACAGCGTTTCCCAGCTCAGCAAACTCAATCGTTTATTAGTAGCTAATTGTAGGCTATTCCACTCCCTTCCTACAATCTCCTGCACATATATGTTGTGCTTTACTGCATACTCTGTGAACAATATTACGCACAAACACAAGGTAGCCAACAATACAGCATAAAAGCAAAAGACTTGCTCCGAAAAAAATACAGCTCACCTTCCCTTCTCTCTGCAGGGAGGGAGAGTGACCTGCTCAGAACATCTCACTACTGGGTCAAGAGGAAAAAAAAGGTAAGACAACTGTGGCAAATGCAAGGCAGCCAAAATTAAGGGTATCCTTAAACACATGAATGTGGAACAGGTGAGCAGATGTATGCTGCCATGGGCATAGATCCAGTTACTTAGATACAAACAATCTGTGGAAGTATTTGCTCAGCCTATTCAGTTCTCTGAACTGCGTCATGATTTGTATCAGATGTGAGCAAGTAACTCACAAATAAGATTTCTAAACAAACTGCTTACTGAAAATCACCTATTCAAGTCCAAGAGGCACATTTAAGCAGGAACAGAGCAGTGGTCCTTCATCAAGCACATGTGCCTCCAGCTTCTACATTTGTGTGTTCTAACAAAATTCCTGAATGTGGATAGCTCACAACGAGTCAGTCTGGCTATAACACAGGAAAATAAACATTTACACAAACAGTTTTATATGGACCACAACTAACTAGTCAGTTTGCCATTACTTGGATGTCTTAAGTTTAGAAAATACAGGGCTATCTTTGTCTGTTCTTTGCTTTAAAAAAAAACACACAAACTCCACCAAATCTTAAGAAGGGTAATACTAGAACCTGCATTAAAAATATGAATGTGATGAAATCCAAAAATGTTTCTTCACATCACACACAAGCCAGGGCACACAAGTTATATATGCATGCAGACGATTATAAAGACAGAGTTTTCATCACATGATAATTAACCTGTATTTTATAGAGTAAAAATTGAAAGAATCCTAGAGCCCCCTTTCTTGATATGTGGGATGTTTTCTATTGCAGCCAACGACTTATTTCATCTTTTTAACAGTATTTACTATTTGTAACCCATTTCACTGTTGCTACACCATTCCACCACCTCCCTGTTCCCAAGGAAGGTATCCCCCTTGGCAGTGTACACTTGCCTCCAGGGAGCTGATCTCTACTTTGGAAGGCTAAGATCAGACAGCATGGGTGTCCTGCAGGAACTCTCTGTGGCCATTGATTTTCACTTTTCTTGTTTTCTCCTGCAGTCTCTCCTCTTAAAACGATTCCTTGGTTCCAAAAGTAGCAATCCTCTTTTCCTCTGGATTCTTCTAATAAACCTCATCAACTATGCTCCAAGGCAACTGACCTCTACTTCTGTCAAGCTCAAAGGCTGAAAATGCTACCCCATACCTGAGGAAGAGCTAGAAGTGCCTGAAGTTTGTGTCTTTTCCAAGGGTATCAGCTGTTCAGTTATGAGGTATTATCTTTCCCTACAAACCTAGGCACTGTATTTTCCACACTGTATTGCTCATCTAAAAATTGTGCTCTGGTTTCTTCTGTGCTCCATGGCAGTCATATATCAGGCAGTGCTGGGAGAAGCTCCATTGCAAGGAGCAATTATTTGGGTTAAACATTCCCAGGCACATTACAGAGTGGTGAAAAAGAAGAACAAACTAAATGGAATCAAAACTTCTATTACAAACCGCAGTTCCCTCTATAAAGAAAATCACATGCCAAGAGTCAAAAGAGTTAGGATGCAAGTTCCCCTTTTATTGATACTTGCAAGTGCTCACCTTTTTATGGAAAACAATGACCTTTTTTGATACAATGGTGACCCAGCTTAGAAGAGTAAATTGAAAAAAGCATGAAAAAAAGACTTTTTATTATTCCTTGCAATCAAAATGTAAAAATTTAAATGATCTGAAAAAGCACCTCTTTATTAAAGAGTTGATGAAAGTGTGGGTCAGTCCTATTATCCTTTTAAATTAATAAAAAATTCCTGATCTTTTAAAAATCAGAAGAATGATGTATATTTAAAATATTCTGTAATTACTGCAAAAGTATTAATTAACAGTTCATGGATGCATAAGTAGTGAGACGAAGGAATGAGCCAACTACTCACTATAAATATAAGCTTAAAAAATCATTTTATAGCATTTTTGTAGCTGTATGATGTTAGGCAGGTCATAACACTAGTACTTTTCCTCTGAAAACCTAATAATTATTAACCTTTTTAATTTTTAAACTGAATATTGACTTTGTAATAAATTGGAGTAAGTTCAATCTTACAGTCAATTCCAAACATGAAAGAGTTTCCCTCTCAGCCACACTGACCATTAGCACTAATTTACAGATATTTTCTTAGGCTTGACTCAAAGAGAAGTCTGAATTATCTTACTGCAAACGATTTTAAGTAACAGCACAGTAATTCATATATAAAGCACAGAATTATAGATACATAAAATCCCTTTTTTCCCTACTAAACTTTAAAAGGATATTAGAAGTTATTCCAAATTGCATGGGAAAGCCTTAACATACACAACACAATCCCTCCACAGTTAGACCCAGAGGTATAGAGGAGAAGTATGAGATACAATTCTGTTAATTTCAGCCCTTCAGGAAATGCAGTGGGTCTGCTTCTATATTTTAGGAATATTTTGTTCAATGCTTTTCGTTACCTTTTCAAAACAAACAAAAAAGTTTACCGGTTAGATTTGATATCTACTAGTTCTGCATGCCATCCTTCAACTCCCAGAAATGTCCTTCTTCTCACCATGGGAGTCTGAATCACAGTATGGTTACAAAGTTCCCTCTTTCTGAGCCCAGGGGAGGCTGGTTCTGACCAGGCAGAGATTCCCTGCTCCTCCAGCCATTTCCCTCTCTCCCCTGTGCAACACTGAGCCAAGGCTGCACCCACACAATGGGCAGGATTACAACTTCTCATCCTGGGAACCCAGAGAGAGGAAAGAAGAGGTGGTGGAATAGGTGCATTTCCTATGTAGGATATGCTGGAGAAATCAGTCAACAGACTAAAGGAGAGGGTGGAAGATCCAGGGGCCCATGAGAAAAACACTTGTGGCACATGGGGACCTGAGCTGGGAGGGGAGAAATCACCTCAGTGGTATGGGAAACCAGCTAGGCAGCTAATGGGGTAAGCGACATTCTCCCATGAGCTGGTGCATGAGTCAAGCACAGAGCTGAAAAGGCCAGAATCAACACAGTTGGAATTTGCAATGCCAGGATTTCATGGGGTCAACAGGGTGTGGACCAATACATTCAGCTACAGGTTGGTGAATGAGCTAGACAAGAGCTGTTAAGAAAAGGGATATACATATACATATGGGTAGAGGAAACAAAACATGCCAGAAATAGGATTTTATAATAATAATAATAATATAGGAATCTTTCCAAAAAGTACAACTCAGAATTTCTCTATTTCGTACTAACTTCTCCATGGACACAGAGCTGTCCCCATGGTGCAGAACACTCCTTCCAATACCTCTTCAGCAACAGAGGAAAAAATATTAACCATGCAGAAAGTCAAAGCCTTTTTGTATACCTGCACTCCAGCACAGCATCCACATTATTGCCAGAATCTGGGCACAAATTCACTCCTTAATGCTGTATCAGACTCCTTTTTACTGTTGGGAAACTCACACCCCAACAGCTTTACACACAGGAAATCCAGTGTATCAGAAAATGTATTTATGAGACTGATATTAACTTCCAACTTCAGAAACAATATTGGATGGTTTCCTAAGTTTTTATATGTATTTATGAAGATAGAAACCTCCACCAAACAAGCCCTGAAGCACTGTCAAGAAAATTATTTCAGGCTACGATTTTTATGTGGACAGCAAACACCACATGGTCCAAAAGATCATTTGTGTCACATAGTGTCATATGTCTATTTAACTAAATGATGGTATATTTGTTTGATGTTCTCTGGTATATAAAAAACAAAATAATAAAGGAGGAAAAAAAAAACCTCACACCAAAAAGCCCTAAATAACTACCTTTTCTAATTATAAGGATAAAATCCTGTAATGGATATTCATCAAAAGCATAAAAATAAACCATTACCCAGATTTTGTAAATTTGCTGTCTGACAGTTTAATTTTTAATAAACTGTCAGGAATCAGACATCTAGGGGACTGCCTTCATCAGGAAATAAACCAGGAAAGAGAAAACTCATTAAATTAAGGTCTGCAATGGAGGCATTGCCGAAGAAGCAACAACCTGCTGGAGTCCTCCCACCAAGCTCCCAAACGTTACGTGAACACCTTGCTAGTCACTAAGTGACCAACCACGCATTCTGATTACATGCCCTCCAATTTCTAAGACTCTAGACATCAATATAATGCAATTCTTGTGGCATTCCAACCCTCCAACATACCAACATCTCCCAGTTCTATGCCCTTAGCAGGTTTTTAAAACTACAGTTTCATTTTGTGTGTGTGTGTAGCCAGGTCAATAATGAAAATATTTAATAAGATCTATCCTAGTATAACCTTCAGAGTAATCACCTACTAGCCTTCTCATTACTTTTTTTAATGCCCTTTGCCAAATCTGAGAGCCTGATTTTTATCAGTTGTCAGTAGAGCCTTACATTTCTTGTTCACTAAAAAGAGACAAATTTCCTGCTGATCAATATTTTCCCCCATTTTTTAGGCTGTCTGTTCACAACTATCCTTCCTTTTAAGGTGGTTACTCATCCTCTGAGATCTACAGCACTTTCCTTCTAAGGTTTTTAATCTCATGAGCCAGATGCTTAGGCTGTGCTCTGCAGGCCCTTGTTAACCTTCAAAGAGAACACACACCTCTTCGCATGAAGATGTACTTTCCACAGCAGTCATTGGCAAGAAGCCAACAAAAAGATCTAGAAAAGCTCTAACAGCAGTTACAGCTCAAAAATAATTTTAAGAATATTGTTAATCTTTGGAAAATATGGTATTCTGTTCTTTCAAAAAGAAAAAGAAGAGCTCCATGTATAATCAAACTATCTCAAAAAAAAAAAAAAAAAAAGGAAAGAGAAAAAAAGAATGTGATCCCTCCATCAAGAGATCAAATTTTTCACTGAGCTATTCCCATTTAAAAATAAAAAAACCCACAGATTTGTACTTGGTTTCTGGTTCAATTTAAATCTGAAACTATTCTCTTTTGGGAGAATTGTTTGATCCAGAAAAGGTCCAATCGCACAAACCAAACTGTCAATGAAGGATGAACTGGCTGCATAGTGGCAGAGATTCAATGATTGATGCAGGTGGCTGCATATTGCCAATATATGATATCCAACATTGTCTTAGTTCTAGCAGAGTCCACCTGTTTCCCTTACAAGAATATGTGGTATTTTTAAGTGATACTTTTAACCAGTTGAGGAACTGGATTATAAAAAAAAATCATGACACTGAAGTTAGATGGATACTAATAGAAAGTCAGAGGCCGTAATAAGGTTAGGTCTCAGTAAGTACTAGAAATTATATCTCTGGCATTGCACTACTCCTGAAACAGAATACTGCTGGCCTCAAGTCTTATAATGCTGACTGCCAGGTGGGAGCACGACGAGCTTGTTTCTGTTCTTGGTTCTACCACTGGCATACAAAATGTCCATGGCCAAATCTCTTTTCACACCTCAATTTTTCACTGGGATAAAGAAATACTCCTCCCTTAGAATGAAAACTGATGAAAATGGGTATGTGTTATATTATTAGTGACCCACTGCAAGATGTTCCTTTCTGTGTTTACACCCATCTCGTCTGCAGATCTCCTGCCTTTACAATAGACACAAGTGACTTTTTCCATACATCCTTTATGGGCTGGCTCATACCACAACTGATAAATATTAAAAAGACCCATAATGACTTGAAATACGCCTACAAAAAGCTTAACTCAAGCAGCATGTGCCTAGACCTAGTGATTGTCCCAAATCAACAAGGAAAAGACAAGGCTTGCAGTAAGGTTTACTCTCCACCATAGTTTTTTGTTGTATGCATTTGCCCTTAACTACCCCTGTGTGTAAATTGTTTAGTCATTCTTCTCCCCATGTCACTGCGAAGGCTGAAAAAGACTCTGCCATACTCAGAATCCAGTTTTAACCTGAAGCCCAAAGATGACAATCAGCTGGTTTGCCTCTGCCTGCCAGTCCCACGCTGCAGGATCCTGCCTGTTACTTTAGTTTTATTCAGTTTCTGCTTGGCCATGAACCCCTGAACCCTCAGCTAACTCTAGAGGTTACTTTCTTTGCCAGAGCATTAGGGTTTTGGAAGACTTGTCTTGGCCGCTTACTGAACTGAACACAACGTTATCTTACACTAGTTACCCTACTTACTCAGGTCTTTCAAAAAAGATTTTTTAAAAATGTAAATAGGCAGCAAGTTCTTTGCAATATTTATGATAATGATGACGATTATTAGTAGTAATGTAGAATGAAGATTTGAAGTAGTTGTTTTAAAACAACTACAGACTCGCAAGTCTATAGGAAAAAATACCCAGAACTACAAGGTACAGCAGGTTTTTCCAGCTTGCACTTAAACTTAGGCAGATTAAAGCACTGAAGAACAACGTGCTTTTGTTAAAACAGAATGAAATAACTACAAAGACCAGGAAACAAACAAACAAATAAATAAAATGCAGGCACACGTTTAGAAAACTCAAGCACTCTAAAATTACTCTACATCCTTATTAAACTGCAGCAGATTCCGTTTGGGCTTAAAGAAATCAAAATAAACTTGTGATCCAGATAGAATAAAGGGTATCAGAAAAAATTTTAGTAACAACCACCACAGCTGAATGATTAACCCCACCAAAATATCAAAGGAAAATAGCTGTCAAAAGTGTAAATTAAAGCACTTTCAAATTGAACAGAAAATTATTTCCTATTTTCCACAGGTTATGATTTGGAGTGATCTTAAACCTCTGGAAAAGAATTTTCCAATTTTCAAAAATTCTGAAGCCCAATTACAAGTAATTATAGCTTTTCATTTTCAACATGATGAAATAATTTGATTCTTTTTACAAGAGGTCTGGTTTAGCTCAAAATAGACAAGTGCTTCTGCAAAGAGTTAGTACACAAAGACAATAAAGATCATTCTCAAAAGAAAATCAGGGATACATGTTGGCTATAAATCACAAATGAAGCATTCAGGCAAAAATAGTTTGTGTGTTCTATAAATGCCAGCTATTTCCATTGCACATGAGTGAGATAAAGTAAACAGACCACTGACAGTCTTGGTTTTCAAATACAAAATGGGTAAGATTTGAAAGAAGAAAAAGAAAACGTATGGCACAATCACTACTGTTAGATCTAGTCTTAAAGTATAATTTGGAGAAATAGAGTACATGAACACAAGTTTTTCTGTATTCTCAATCCAGAAGAAAAGCAAACTGGGACCATAGAGCATTAAATTAAAACTAAATACTATTTCAAGTTTCTTGTTCCCAGGTCCACTTTCTTACTCTCCATCCAAGAATTACCACATTTTTTCGTATTCTTTGCTATATTACCATTCACTAACTTAGGAATTCCTTTTCAGTAAAGCTCCTAAAACCATTCACAAACACAAAATCTAAAGCTCAATCAACTCCAAGACAGTGCAGCACAGTTCATTTCTATAAAGTTCAATATGCTTTGCAAAAGGCCTATTGCAAGTGAAAACACTCCTAAAATAACTGATACATTTGAATAGAATTATACCACTCTATTTCAGAGTTGAACCTGGGCTTTGCTAGACCACATTGTAAATACTAAGTGCTGTAATAAACCTTTATGTTTTAAGGACAAAGGTTTGCATCACTCCTCTAAATAAACCAAACTTGATAGAACACCCATATCCTGTAGCAAAAGGAAAAGTTTAAATACCCTGTAGAGAGTATCATCGAAATGTAATTAGCAAAGAGAAGTAAACCTCAGCCATTTAAGCAGGAAAGTACCATCTAATCTGCAGGCAGAAAAATCTGGACACAACAACAGTTCTTAAACTCCTATGCAAGACTGGGGAAGGAAACGTGCCAGTCAGGCTCTGATTTCCAGGGTTCCTGTCTTCCCCTGGTTCGTTTGAAACTTACCTGTTTACAGTGTTACCCTTCAGAAACAAAAACTTAAACAAACTGTGCAAAACACGCTTGTTGGAACATAAGCAGAAACTGATACAAAAAAACCTAGCAGCAACTATATTAAAAAAAAAAAGAAGCCTATGCCGTTTTTGTAACATTAGAAGTGCCAGTAGTATTATTAGGTTTGATTCTTTTGCATAAGAAAATATATCTTTTTACCTAGTACTACAAATTGGTTGACAGTGTGTATATAGTGTGTTATAAAGAGACTAATATAAAAAGAAGAATTATTTCTGCCATGTATCAAAGCACCTGGTTACCATTAAGTTTTCACAAAGAAAATTAGTAGATTGAGCACTGACGTATTCAATAAACCCAGGTTTCTCTTGTGGTCAGTCTTCTGGCAGTGAAGCAAATCTTCAAAGTGTCAGCCAAAGGGAAAAAAAAAACCCAGCCAAACACCAAATAACTGGTTAACTTGTAATAATGAGATTTTATATATATATGTAGACAACAGCAAAAAGCTAAAATTTGAATTTACAGATGTTTACTAACGGCTTTTAATGCTGTCTCAGCTGTTGGGGCTGGTGTGTAGACAGTAATTTAACCAACAGCAGATACAAGGACAGAAAAAACAGAAAAAGCCAGGCACACTAACATCAGAAAACTGACATCTACAGCCCTCCTACAACCTCAGGTAAATATTTTGCTGAAAGCTAGGCAGAATTTACTCATATTATGGAATATTGTATAATTTCATAGTATGCTTTATTTGAATGTACTTTTTTTAATGCCATCCCCCAAAACAGCAGACAACAAAGCTCAATCTATATTTCATAGGCCAAGTATGGGGGATTTTTTTCTTCATGTTTCTCACCTGTTACAGAAGACCAGACAGGACACTACATCACAGGAGCTACACATTCTTGTCTGTCTTGGAAGGTTAAAACAGCAGGATATTTGGCTGAAGGTTAAAGTAGTTTTGAGACTGCACCCACAAATAGTGCCGGCAGATTATGTTGGGTTTTGGGGGGGGGGGGGGGGGTGGCAAGGGGGGGGGTGTTTGTGTGTAATATTCAACAGCATGGAATAAAATTTAAGCAAAAGGGGGTTTACTTCTTTTAATTTTACTTTCCTTTTTCTACTACCAGAAAGTATTTACCTTTATTCACGTTTGCTTCTTTCCAGGCAGCTGATGCAATTAAAACCTGGAGTAGATTTTGAACTGTGTACTACCTTCTCCAGCATCTAACAGGCAAAAATATGTTCAAACATCCCTGGGCTACCTCATCTAGCAAGACCCAGTCAATATGAATTGAAAGTTCAAGTAACAAAACAGAAGGCTTTTAGCCTACATATAAAATTAAAATTATTTGTAATTAATTATAAGCAAATCAACAGAAATTATTAACATTAAGAGATAAATACATTATGTTGTTAAATATGCCAAGTACTTCTCCTGCATACAAGGCCTTTCATTCACCATGTGACCCTTGGCCCAGGTAATGGATCAGAGAATGGCTGAGGGGTGCAAAGATGAGGGTAACTGGAGTGGGTTCCGAGCCACAGCAAATCACATGGCAAAGTTACGTTTGGTCCCCAGGCTCTGAAGTGCCTCAAAGGCTCCCTTTTAAACCTTCTCAAAACTAAAAGGTGATCATTACAAACCTTCTGTCCACGTAAGTTCAGATCACGAACTAAATGCCATTGACAGTCTGCTGGAGCCCACACAGTCATGGAAATTCATCTTGCCAATTGCATTATTTTATAGACATTAGCAATATTTAAAAAACAAACAAATAAGGGTAATTATAGATGATCACTATCAATGTATCTTTTTCACAGAAAAAATATGACTGCCTCCTACGTTATTTGCTCCATCACACAGGCACACTATTAGACCAGAATTTTATAAAATCACTATCTTCCCTCATAAAATTTTGGACACAGAAACACAGTAGACATCAAATCCAACCCTGTCAAATAACACGTCAAGACACAAAAGGTGTCTAGGGCCCAACGGGTCACTGTTTTTATCTCCAGAGAGGATGAGAGGATACTTGTAATTAGTAAGCAAGAAGTACATTTTAAAGGAACTTCTACAGCCATCCATGCACTGGGCAGGGATGTGAGAGAAGAAAATTTAAATGTGCTTTGACTTTACAATTATCTTTGCCTTCTACTGACCTAGTTTAAGAAGTGGTTTTACATAGTTTTATCTTCACTGAGAAGCAGACATAAATAAATTATCCATCTCAATTTTGTTGGCATTTTGTTGACTTATGTATGAGATGATGAGGTTTGCAATGATACACTCACTGTTCTCTAGCATCTTGGGACAAGTGTTCTTCCAACTCTCTGAATGTCACATGGAGCACATGGAGGGATCTACCCTGTGGAAATGTGTATCTGTATCTTCAAGGGAGATGGTTCTGAGCTGTCAGTATATAAACAGTACTGTAATCTAGATGTTCTTTTTTTGAAGTGCAGTCTCTTTAAGTGACCAGCACTTGTGACTAACAGCAGCAGCAAAGTCAATAGGAACAAAATATCCTGAAATCAATCCAAATAATGCAGAAGAAATACTCTCAAGAGACAGTCACCAAATAATATAAAAAGTTTAGGAGAACTGCGATAACACACTTATGGTTTACAGTCAAATTAGGCCTGTCTAACTTGGGATCATATATTAGAAAAAAAAAACAACCAAACAAAAAAAGTAAGTATTTTGAGACAAATTAATTAGCATTTATATGACCATTCTTTCAGTGAGATGCATGTACCCAGAGTCAAACACACTGCATTGACTTGGGTTATGACACTGCATATTCACTGCACTCTGACATCCATGTTAAGAAGTCATCCATTGATTTGTTACTGTTTTGTTGTTTTGTTTTGTTTTTTTTTCACAGGGATCTATGCAAGTACAGCACTCTACTTGAGTGGATCAACTTGTAGCACTGAACATTATTCTGGAAATAAAATTAAATCTGCCAGTGCCCAAAATCTTAGAAGCAAATTCTCCCAAATGTAAAAGATCAATGACATTGGAATCTCAAGGCTCATTACAATGGCTTTGTAATTAGCCTGCAAAAACCTCTCAGAAACTCTAAGTTGAATATTGTGCAGCTGAGTTTCTCTTCTATGAGGCAAATCCCTGAAACGAACAAATTAGTCACAAGGCCTTTAAGGCAGAAAAGTAAGGAAAGCTTCTGTTCTCTCAAACTCTCAACACAGGGGACATCCAAAGAAATTTAAACATTATAAATAGGCAATACTCTATCATACAATTCATAATTAGACAGTGGAACTAACTGCTACAAAATATCATTAAGGCTGAGGACTCAGCAAGGCTGGAAAAAGGATTAGACATTTATATGGTGTAACAAAAATATCAAGAGCTCTAATAATTTTCCAAGATCTATTAAATATCACGTTCCAGAGTTTAACCCAAATTCTAACCAAAGAACATGTAGTTTAGAATCATCATAGAATCACAGAACAGCTTGGGCTAAGAAGGAACCTTAAAGCTCAGCTCATTCCAACCCCTTCCATGGCCAGTGACACCTTCCATTAGACCAGGTTGCGTAGAGCCCTATCGAACCTGTCCTTGGAATAGCTGCAGACATGGGACATCTGCACCTTCTCTGGGTCCAGTGCCTCACCTCCCTGAGTAAAAAATTTCTTCCTGACATCTAATCTAAACCTGAAAGCTTCTTGCATCTTCCTCTGAAACCTCCACTGTTGATCACTGGGTACTGACACAGGATGGGTTAAGAAGTCCAGCCTGTCATGGCAATTCCTTTGCAGTTTTAAACAAAGTAAGACGATCTGTAGTCTTTGGCTCAAAGTGGCTAATGATCATGGTGTGTGTAGTCATAAGAATCTGGAAAGTGAGGGGAATGGGAAGCCAAAGCTATACAAAGTGGACTGCAATTACAAGTTTATGTGTCAACACTACATTGCTCAATAGAATGGAAAACACAAGAAAAAAATTAAGAGCTTCTTTGGCTGTTGTGTTATAGCCTCTTTAAAAAATTAAAAAGAAAGAAACGCAGCCCATTAATAGTCAAACACGTAAGGGTAAAATGCAGTTGACCTCAGAACTGAGAAGACTGTTTAAGTTGAAAAGTTTTTCTGGCACCACTTCTTCGCTCTTTCCTCCTCTGCAGGCAGCCCTGTCATATCTGTTCCTCTTTCCAGAATGTAAACCGTCCCTGCTTGTCCCTGTGTCAGAGGATGTTCTAACTCTCTAAATCATGTGGCCTTCTTTATGTTTTCCACATGCCTTACCAGCTTCACAAGAGCTGGGCTGTGAGGGGCCCAAGATGTCACTTCACAGAACAGCCAGGTACCAGTGGTTGCAGAAAGCAAAACTCTGCAGTAGGAGTGGGTGGGGAAAATCAAGGAGAGAATCTCACTGTAGTCCCGATAATATAAGGCATCAGCCCAGTCTTAAAAACACCAGGTCAAAAGGTTTGAAAAGAATATGTGCAATTAAAAATGCATAATTCCAAATCCATAAACACTAATCTCTGTGTGTTAATAAGCCTGTCTGTAAAATACGAGATAAGGGTCTAATAAATGAAAAAAACACTACATTGATACTTCCTATAAAACATGGGTCAAAAGACTGACTTTGCATGTAAATATTTGAAGTACATACTGTAAGTAACATTTCAGCCTCTGCATGCAATTATTAAATATTAAGTAAATAGCTATGGATCATACGTACAAAGGTGAATGCAAAATGCAGCAATATTTAAATTAAGATCAAAACAAGAAAGAGCCCTTTGGTGTCCTGGTTTTCTTCTTCAGAGTGTGGTAGATAATAAATATCCAAGAGCTTTCCAAGGCCTCAGAACAGATTGGATCAGTTTCTTTATGTTTCCTTTTGTAATCCTGTCACAGAAGCAACGTATCAAAAGATACAACCTGCAATTTGGCGGCAAAGAGAAACACTGCACCTCCCTCCAGTCCTTGAAGACCTTTTTTTTCTACCTTCCAAAAAAGCAGAAAGGCAGATCTGACGACTTACACTGCAGTGTTCAAATCAAGAATTTTATTACCCAATTCACCCTCCTCTACACTAAAAGCTTGGACTAATCCAGCAAGTCAGATACAGCAAGTCACAAACTACGGCATTTTCTCAAAATATTTTGAGAAAACAAAACAAGACAAAAATCAAAACCAAAACCAATCAACGAACTCAGGCCAATGAAGGCACTATTTAAAAAGACAAAGCTTGTTTACATTTTTTGTGTAGCTGAAGGTACTTGGTTTTGGATTTCTTGATAAGCAAGAAAGTCAAAAGTCCTTGAATGAGCTAGTACAGTGTAAGTAACATTCAGAACATTCTTGGTTGCCCCTTTTTTTCCTCTACAAGTGATTAATTTCATGAAATAATGCCAATAATTTTTTATAAACTATAATACAGTCTAAGAATAGGCCCCTGTATAAATTGAACACCATAGTCACATATTTTGTGGGTAGATTAAGGATAAAACTGCTAGTTCCATGCTGTGCCAGATGAAAAGGAACTGTTTGAGTACTTTAGAGCATGCATATTTAGTAGCTATCCAAATTATTTATAAAACTTCAGGGGAAAAAAATTTACTATTTAAGGAAAATAGTACCATTGAGTGAATAAGGAACAAGAAGAAATTCAGGCTTCATTCTCAGCTTCCCAGCAACTAAGCAAATCACTTCTTCCTGTACAGTTTCCATATCTAAAAAATGAAGGTAAAATTTACTAATTTGGTAAAATGCTAAAGAAACTGTACATGAAATATTTTGACGTACAAACTGAAAGTTCTTGACATAGGTACTATAGAGATTTGCTGAAATTCTGCAAAAATTCAATACATCGACAGTATGTTGAGCAGCATGGTATATTTATCGCATTCTATACATGTCAGCAACACATATATTCAGCTCCATCTCATCACATTTAGGAAAATCCCCAGGAAATACAGAGGGGAGGTGAATAAGTATGCAGAGCCACAGCAGACTGCCCTGTAGTCAGACAGATACAGTTAACACAAAGCAAACCTAGTCTTTACTATCTTCAGCCATGCTTTAGACAGTCAGAGACACCCCAGTCATGGGAGAATGAAGCAGTGAGATGAAAGAGCTAAGTACTGAAGAAAAAGGCTGTAAATTCTACAAAACAAAATGGGCATTTACTTTAGCATCAGAACATAAATAAGTAGTAATGTTTTAATAAATGATGTAGGTGTAGGGAGCCTCAGCAAGCAGCTCAGGAGTTCCATGTAATACCAGTACTGAGGTCTTCAGAGAGACTTGTCTGCATGTTCTTACAGCACTGTGAAATGCAATTCACAATCCCTTTTGACAGCCTCAATTTAGACATACCCACCTTTACAGTAGGGACTGTACGCTACAAATAACTGTCACAACTTATTGAAGAGACCTCCTAAGAGAAACACAAAAGATATGCAAAAGAAATGAAGAACAAAGGTTTGCCCTAAAAATGAAACTCATTACTAACTTTTCTGAAAGTGAAACACTATCTTTCAATGGACCTCAGTGGAAAGCCTCATTAACTCAAAAACTTGCCACTCAGAAATATTTCTATTGTTATTAATAATGAAAAAATACATTCAAAAAATACTACAAAGCCACAGTCCTGTAGCAAACCATTAACCAAGTATAAAATAACATGGTCAACAAAATACATTTACATTTCAAGAAAGAATAAATATAAACTGATCAGATTTTACAATAAAGGCAGGAATATTCCTGCTATTACCCATTAATCCAGAAATTATTTACCAGCTCTTTCAGTTGTTCAGAAAAGGGCACTGCCCCTTCTCTGTATATCTAAGACACATTGGATATTACTGAAGATGGAGCTACAGACCTTTACACTGATGAGTGTAGAAGCATAGAAGGTAGCCAGCACTCTTGTTTACTAGAACAGTTCTTACCAGTTCTTACTATTTTGTCTATTTGAACAATTGTCCAGGGGGCTCTTTATCTGCTTCACAATCTGCCCAGAATATCTTTCTCCTCCAGTGAGCTGAAACCTGCTCTTCACCCACACAGATAGATTTAGCAGTTGTTCATTTGTGATTCTGAAAATGTAAAAACGGTTGGACTTTTCCCAGTTAGGTTGGGAAAGGAGAAACACGAGAAAGGAGAAACTTTTTTTCTACCAAGTATTATCAAGAAGTCTAGATCCCATAACACCTTATCAGAAAAATACTATAAAGGAGTAAAATTACATTAGAAGAACCGAAGAGAATAGAAACAGAAATGGATTGGTCCTCCCATTTTCCAGGGGACAGATGGTGAATGCAATTCCAGCCTTGCCACTCTTGGTGCTAGCAGATATGGCTAGAGCACATGGCAAAGGGAATTGGATATCTCTACAGCTCAGTGCACTGGGCATGGTGCAATTCTGTTTTCCAGGGCACACTTATGCACCTTCAGGAAGAGTTCAGCTCCAACTTCTCCATACTCCACATTCAGTGGTTGCAGACAGTCCTCTCTTCTGCAAGCTGAGTGAGTCCAGCTCCCTCAGCTTCCCCTTTCACATCACGCAGGAAGCCTGAGGCTTGCTTGGGACTGGCTTGGTGGCACTCTGCCAGCCTCACTATGACTCAAAGTCTTTTCTTGCACTGTGGACTTCAATTCTGGACACAATATTGCAGATGTGATCTCAAATGACAGCCAGAGCATAAGAATCACTTTCCACAACCTGATGGCTATGCTCTTGCCAACACAGCCCAACATGCAAACAGCCTTCTTTGTTGCAAGGGCACACTGCAGTCCTCAACCTGTCCTGAACCAGAAACACAAGGCCTTTTCTGCAAAGCTGATTTATAAAAAGTCAGAGCCCATACGGTCCTGCTGTGTGAGTTTCTTTCATCCGAAACAGGGAATTCTGCATTTGCCTTGATTCATCAGGTTCCTATAAGCTCACTTGTCCATTCTGAGTAGCTCCCACTCAAAGGCAGGCCAGCCCTCCAGTGCACTGGCTGTCTCTACAAAGTTGCTGTCATCCATGGACTTGCTGAGAGTGCAGCAAATGTATCTGCTACATTAACAGTGAAATGGAGAAATCTAAAAAGCACGATAATCTAGAATGGCCATCTCCATACTACTGGAGAAGAAGGAACACACAGTGGCATATTTTAGGAGACTAAGAGTCTATCAGTCCCAAGTATTTGCTGCATTCTCATAAAACAGTCTACGTTCTATATACCAAACTTGACAGAAGGACTGACTTTACATGGATACGTTCTACATACCCATGTAAAGTGAAGTCAGTGGTGGTTTAAGATAATATGATGGATTGTAAACAACTGCAGTCCAGGAGCTGGGATAAGTTTGCTTCCATCAATTTACTGATCAGGGTTGCAAACCTCTTAAAATTGCCAGACCTTATTTGCCAATACTTCAGGAAAAAAAATTACCAACAAGCTGTTCCTGCAAGCTCTTTCAAAGTGAATATCCATCTGACAAAATGCATTGCTGTTAATGTTCAGGAGAATTTGTTACAATTTCTTGCAGATCATAACCATCTTTGACTGTCTTTGACTTTTGATTTACCTCAATAAGAGAAAAACAAGGTATTTTTGCCCTTAATAGGAACTGAACTCAATCTGCATCCTGAATTTCTCTTTTAGAATATCATATGGCCTTAAGAAGTGGAAAGATTTAAAGATATTATGCCTCCAAGAACTCTATGTTCATACTGAGACAAGAAACATCAGTGAGCTACACAAAATAGATTTTAATGCCAAATCAATCTCACCAAGAGTCATGCAAAGAGAGTTGCATGACCAATGCATTTTCTTTGGAATTATTCCAACAGAGGAAACAAGGGGAAAGTGAAAAAGCCAATTTCTATCCACAAGGTTTTTCCAGCCATCTCCTACAAAATACTTCTCTAAATAGAAACAAATCCAGACTACAGCACTATGACAAGTGACAGTCAACTGGAATAGCAGAGGGGGGCCTTTTTTAACATGCCAAAGATGAGCCATCAAGCCTAGTAGCTAGAGACTGACTGAAGAAAAACGTCCACACTTCTAATCAATACTGCTTGCAAATTCTGTGTTTGATTGACAAGGAGAAAGGGAAGGCAAGGGAGGACAGCCCATGGTCTCAAGTCCCTGAGGGAGGGGAACAACAGCTAAAGTTACACATCTGTAATCAGTCACTGTGGGGAGAGAGGAAAGGTGAAGGCCAAGGTATCCAGCTTGCCTGCCTTCCAGCACACAATAGCTGTCTCAGTTTGAAGGCTATTTGTCTGAGGACCCCACAGTTAATGGCAAGACCAGGCATCTCTGATCCATTCTCTGCCCATGACTAAAAGAAGCTCTTGCTCTGTCCTACCATTGGAAGGGAACCGCATTTCTCCCCTGACTTTATATTATGTCTTTAGAGCCTAATTGAAATACCTTAGGCATAGGATTAAAGATAACAGCCAGAAATAATCTTTTCTTTGCTGCTTCTGCTGGAAACTCTATATTGGGCACCTGAGTGGGGAGGAGAAGGCAACAGGACAAAGAGATTACAGCAATATGATCAAGAAACAAAAGGATCGCCAAATACCAAATGCATGATTAAAATCCAAAACCCTGAATGGACCTGGAGGCAAGCCACCAGTCCCTCCAAGTGAGAGCAGTGGTGAGTCACCAAAGGGTTATATTTCTTCTGCCCACATTCTACATGCATCTCCCTTTCCTATTTTCTGCCCAAATATCTTCTGCTGCCTGTAATGAGTACAGTTTCTGTTCCTGTAAAGCACAAACATTTCTTAGACTAGGCTATCAGCAACCCGTAACAGGCAGATATCTCAGCGTCTGGAAGACTGTGCTTTTAAAGATCTGACAAGGAATAATATCTGAACTTAGGTGGTAATTAAACTGTCTGAGCAATGCTAAGAACAGATACATTATCTTTTAATATCAGAAATGAAGCACTATTAGAGAACACAAAAGCACCTCTCCACACAGGAAACATACAAAATGGATCCTTCTCTTGTTGCTGGGAGCTCCACAGATATTCATATGTTTGATCACATATTTGACATCACACTATTGCTCCTACTGACTACTGCCAGCTTTCCTGCGCAATCATGGTTGTATAAATTCAAATCTCTCATGCAACTTTAAATGACTTCCAGAAAAAAATACTGCTATTGGCCATTTATTATATAATGATTCATGGTAATATTTTTTGAATGCTACATTGAGTGTCTAGTCTGGGGAGATGGCAGGGAAGAAAAACCCAAAAGAGAGTTAAAACTGAACTAAGTAGACTACTATGCTAATGGGGGATGGGGGGAAGAAGGTGGAGAAAGGGGGAATGCAGAAGAGAGAAGCTCAAAAGAAGTCCCAAGAAATCCACCAAATTAAAAAGTTACATTTTATGTTCTGTCGCTTAAGAGATTACAGGTTATGACAAAAATCAAAATCATCTGTAGAACCATCATTTTCTGACACATGCAATATTTTCATGATTAGTGAACACAAAACACTTAAGGGAGAAATTTAGAAAGCTGTACAAGAAACACAAATACGGATATATTTGAGAGGAACAGAGACCAAAGAATTTGACTCTTTGATATACCCAGTAATGTCATAAAAGTAGACACAGCCTGTAAATGCTAGCTCTGTAACTGATGCTCAAAACGTTTCAGTATCTGGTATTACACTATTTATATATTTTCTTCCTGCCAATTTAACTCTCAAGTGTATCAACACCTCCATATCTGCTGAGGCAAAGAGGTTTGGAGTACATTCGTGCTATTTGTAAGGCTTTCTAAAAATCATCATTTCCCATATTTTTCCCAGACTTCATTGTAGAGCACAAAAAACACACCATCATGGGAAACAGACAAAATGGATACACTTTTCTTCCTGCTGGGAGCCCAGGCACACTTTTGGTTGTGGATTCAGCATGTGCACAGCCACTTCTACTGACAAACTCAATGATCCTATATGCTCCATAGCTATTGTTTTTTTCTTTAGATCACTTACGAACAAAATAATTGCATATATTGGAAACATCTTCACTCCAACAAAATAAATTCTTACTCATATAAAAATAGACGGACAGAAAATATCTAAGCATTCTGTTACAATAGCTATGGCCAGAGTAAAATCTAGAGAGCTGCCCACAGAAGATCACCTTCAGCTGCCCACTTTTCTAACTGAATAATCAGCCCAAAAGTGGTAGACAAGCAGAGTTCAAACCCTAATGATGCCTGGTTTGTACCCTACAGCATCTTCTGTTTCCCCTACAAAAAAAAAAGCCAGACCCAAAATCTCTGTAAGAACTGTCAGAAGCTGAATATGAAATAGCACATGGGCAGTAAAGTATACAAATTAGAATGCACCAAATCAAATACTGTTTGGGTGAAATTACAACCACTTCAAGGATGGTTAGCAGGTTACATGATCACAGCATTTCCTTCAGCTTTGAGTCTGTGAATTTGGGCCTATTTCTATGAACATACTACGATCTGAAGTTACAAGAAACATACGCTATTTTCCCCCATCCACCCTACACAGGAGACACAGCAATCTAGGAGCAAAGGAGACTGCCACCAGTGGAATTCCTACTTCATTTACTGCAAAAGCTGGAAGCTCTCATTCAAGTTAAAAAAGAAAATTTCAAAAAATGTTGCTGATAATTCACAGCCCTGCCCCTACCTCTCAGGGGCCATCCTCCACCCAACACTTTTTCTTTCATCTTGAAATTATTATAGCCAAAACCAAAATCCTGATCTTTCTTTTGAAGTTCTACCTTCTGTTTTACCACCAGTCTCTGCTACTTACAGATTTCATTACCCACGGTCGAGTTCCTTCACTGGGAATTGGTTCTTACTCCTTTTTCTTTTTTCCCTACAGCAGCAGCTAAGAGCTACATATTTTAATTCTCAAAAACAGCACATGTATACAAACGATACAAAAGGAAATAGGTGATTAAATAATTCATTTTTTAAAGTTGGTATCTCTCATTTTAGGCTGCCACCTTCAGTGGGGCTAAGAATCATGTCTTTATATGTATTGCATCAGTTAACAGGAAAACAGTTTCGAAAAGATGTTTGGCTACCATCATAACGCCATCTATTTTATACAGGATTAAGCCTGGAATTAGTGAGAACGATTATAACTAGCACTATTGTTCTGAAATGTCATAATAACTTTCCAGATGCCACTTGTTATCAGGTCCTGTTCAGCGGAACTTAATATTGTAAGCATCTCCCAGAGAAAGAACAGAGGTCACTGACTGATGCCTGTTTCATCAAGGGTGTTGAAAGCCTTTGATACCTTCTGTTATTCAAGAAATGATCTCTTCTTCTTTTGCTATAGGAAGTCAATACGCACTTTAATAAATGCAGGTAAACTAACAGCCAAAACTTGAGCAGGAAGCATAGTTAGCTCAATATAAGTCATCAATGACAAGCAAAAAACATACAGAAACTCAGGTTTAAAAGAAAATCGTCTGACCCTCACAGCATAACAACATATATATTTTTTCCTACTAAGTTAAATCTTGTTTTTTTGAGTATAGATCCCTGATATGATCAAGCAAACAGGAAAAAAAAACCTCTGGAGCACGTGGAAATAGGTGAAACTCTTACAAAATATTCAAAAATAAACCTTCATGTGCGACCACAAAGAGTTTGTTACCTTTAAACACAAGGAACATCTGTCTGTCTTCCACAAACAACACAAGGATGTAGACATTACAGAAATACAGTTGCATTTCACCTGGCAGCTTGATGCCGCGTACTTGCACATGACAACACATTGATTTTACTTCTACCTCCATGCAGACATCTACGTAAAGAAATCCATTAGGCAGACAGTTCTCATCTCTATTGACTGACAGAGTGACAATCGAATACTTTTCACCTTCCAAACTGACTGACAGCTAGACACTTAAACAAGCCTTCAAGTTGCAATAATAGTATGAAACACTTTCAATTACCTGAATCAAACAAATCCATGATCCCACTAGTTGAATGTATTTTTTTGACTGCTGCTATGCCTGGCTTGGTTTACACTGTTGTTCGGGCAATTCAGACCCTTAACAAGAATGCTGCAAACAAACAGCAGCCCAGGGTTTTTAAACAATGAATTATACCTCAAGTAGTTTTGCTATACACATCTTTGTAACCAAAAAAATAAATGCAGCCAGCCTTTGGAATCACTTCCTTTTTAGGCTAGAAATGAAGCAAATCTCTAAAAAGTAAAAAAAAAGAAAAGAAAAGAAAAGAAAAGGAAAAAAAAAAAAAAAAAAAAAAAAAAAAAAAAAAAAAAGAAGCATGGGAAACAGCTACACCATTAGATAGATAACTGTCCTTCTAATACTAAGTGTTAAATGCCAGCCTGCCTTTAAAAGGCGAACATTTGTCGGGTTTTTTTTTAGTCAGTGAAATCGTAACAAACAGTGTTTTAAATTTGGGGCTAAATATATGAATGATTTAGGCACTTTTCTAATCCAAATTACAGTATTTTTCTAATACAAATTTTAATGAATTAAATTCTCTCCATTAAAATAGGAATTTATTTAGGGCATATTAATGAACAACTGAATTTGACAGAGAAACAACAAATTCATTTCTTCAGATACGAGAGCTCAAAAACAATCAAAACCATATATATTTGCATTTTACAATTTCTAGAATGAATAACTAAGGTTGAAAGT
>NW_027094086.1:58714250-58721750 GCF_029207755.1 Chamaea fasciata | reverse complement strand
CTCAGAAAGTTTTTCTGCCACATTTTTTTATTAGAGTTGTCACAAATTATGTGCACTCTTATGAAAGCTATCAAGAACTGTAATCATTAAAAGATCCACAAATATTTTGCCCATTTACTTCTCAAACACAACCATCAACCATGTCTTCTGTCACCACTATCGGAACAGTTTGTTTTAATACAACTTTGGTCACTGGAACATATGTATAAACTTTTTAGAATAATTGTTCACTCATGTACAAATATACAAGAGTAATGCATTAGCCTACACGATGAACTTGTGTTTTAGTTAAGCATTCCTATTTATACTAATGTTCATTTAAATATTGTGCAAAAGTCAAATATTATCAGAATAATATAACATTTTATTTTAGTGCAGCATAGATTTACCAGTTTGCTGTTTCCATAAGTAGCGTTCTACATAATACTCTTGCTGCCTTGTTCAGGGACAATCTAATATTTAAAATAAAATAAACAACAGACCCTTTTTCAAGTTATATATAATTTAAGAAGACTCTGTTTCTTTTAAAAAATGCATAAGTAGTTCCATAAATAGAGTAGAAATTAACCTAAATTTATCAACATTTTTCCATCTGTAAAACACACAATATTAAATTCTTATGAAATCATTAGGCATACAGTTTGCTTACTCAGAACCAAAACATACTGCAGCATAAATGGGTGGTTTGCTCTCTGAATTTTTTTTAAGTAAGATTTACAGAAAGAACCTTCTTTGTATATTCCATCCTGCCAGAGAGGCAAAAGCAATAATAAAGGTATGAAGCAACTGTGATGATCGTTAAAAAGTAAAAGCAAAGCCAAAGTGGAAACCCTCTACTCTCCACAATTGTGAAATTTTTTTGGCCTGAAATACCTCAAAACAATAGTTTCTCTTCAGAAAGAGTTGAATATTTTATTTATAGATGTTGAACACAAATTTAGTGCACACTATAACTGTATAAAGCTCTGCTTTATTTTTTATGAGAGCACCCCAGGCAAGCAAACATATAATGTAGACCTGATGTCAGCCACCCTAGTATTCTCGTTACGATTTTTTTTTCTAATTCCCCAGGTGGAAGCAAAGAATTCACAAGCTTGTTATATCTACTACTTCTGTCATTTAAATATAAGCTCCTCAGATCAGTAAATAAAAGGAAATGGGTGTGATTTTGTTTGTCATCCTTTAAAGAGACATTTGTTGTTTTGTTAAATATCATGGCACCGCCACCTTACCGAATCCACTTGCCGAACCACCAAAATGCATTTTAAAGGCAGTTGCACTTTTACATGATTTTTGAGCCACTTTAATGTCAATATCTCATCTCCTTCCAAGCAAGCACAATGTTGGTGAAATACATGACATTTGCTGACCAACCTTTAACAAAATAATTAGATAAAGACAAGCTGCTGTTTTTCAGCCCCTCTCAGATTAAAAATGTTTACCTGTTTAGCAGACAGGTATGCGGCGCTTAATATACAAATTATACAAATAAGTTGATGATTAACTAAATGTGTTAGCAAGTATTACAAGTAAACAGAAAATCTGAGCAAAAATAATTCACGTCTGCTTATAAAAGGGTTCCACGTCTTATGTTTAAATCCTTCTAAAGATCATAGAGACAAACGCCTTTGTAATGTTTGAGTCTATTTACAACACACAAGTGCTGCAGCTGGCGGTGAACTTAAACCAGCTTTTTCACAGGGAAAGCGGAAAAATTAATTGGAGCCTCTCCCTCCGACACTCCCTAGCGGCTGAGCGCGGAGGGGCACGGGCCCCGGCCCCGCAAGGTTTGGGAAACGAGAGAGGCAGCGCCGGGAACAGCAGGCGCCAGCCCGGCATCCATCCCGGCGTGTGACAGCCCCGTGCCCCGGCACTGCGAAGGCAATAAGGACAGGATTTCGGAGTCCTGATGCTCTGTGTCTCGGCGTTCTCCCATTTAAGCTTAACTTTTCTCATCTGTGCACAGGTGTGTGGGGGGGTGTGTGTGCGTGTCTGCGTGTGAGTAAATCACCTAAAGGTTAAGGAAAAGACACACAACAATTCAGATGAAATTAAATTCCAGCAAGAAGGGGAAAAAAAATAATGTCCACTTCACTGTGACTAGCGAATCGTTTGTGGAAATGCTTAATCTAGGAAGCATATTACACAAAAAACAACAAGGAATACGCTTAATAAATCTCTACATTCTTCCTAAACAATTAGGTAAACAAATTCTGAAGGGGTTTCCAAGAAATTCAGGTATGTGATTAGACACAAGTTTGCATGACCAGAAATACATTCTAGCAAACACTGTTTATTATCTCACAATCCATTCTTAGAAACACAATTGATACCTCAGTAATTTTTCTCCTTCCCCCCCCCCCCCCCTTCTTTCTTTCCTCCCTACAGCCCATTAAAGTGCTCCAGGGACTTATTATTGTGCATCCCTTCTCCTGACCATAAATGCCCTCCAGGTACAATCCTTCTCATGACTGAGATGTCCTAAACACAGCCAGGTGCTCTCTAGGGCAGCCAATATGTTTTCACAGTGTGAGGATCGAGTGCTGGACATGTCCCAGTCCCACAAACACCAGAGGGGACAGAACCAACACTGTTTACCCTATTAAAATCTGTGATTCTTGATGAACTTCTTGTATATGCTCTCAAGAAGGGGTCAAATACATTTTCCTTTTAGAGGACGAACTCATTTAATGAATCATGTGGCTACAATAAAAATCTAAACATAGAAGAAAGCTGAGATTTAACACACATAATCCAAAATACTCAATTTTAGAACTTAAGAATAACACAGCATCCATTTATTTTCTAGAATATTTAACCCAGCATTAAACTGTAAAACTATTTTGTAAACACATTAAATTTTGGCCCTTAAGACTACAACATTGTAACTAAATGGGTAAATGAAAAATATTTTAGTTACAGCTAAGGCCTCTCAGTATATTTCAAGGATAACGAATGAATCCCTAAATCGATACCATAAAATATAAAGAATTTATAAATAATTAAGACATTTATCTTCATGGTAGAGAATAAAGTTATTGTATGTAGTTTAGATATGAAAATGAAATTCCTGTATAAAACTGCTACCATTTTTATCATTTGTAGAGCTCAGTAGCACTGCTTATTAATAATAGATTAAGCAGTTGTAGCCAGCTATATAAATTGGCAGTTGATTGCAAAGGGACCTAAAATTGCAATAGCACAGCATAGCAGTTAATGCAAAAAATGGCCCTTTCATTTGTAAAATAACAAAAACCTGCACCTTAAATTGCTGTGCTCAGCTTGTAGCTGTTGTAAGGCAAAAATGAAAGGATTAGGATAAAATTAAAGCGATACGGTAGTAGCATTTACCAGTAAATATGATTACAAATAAAAGTCAGTTTCAACACTTCCTTCTCATTGAAAATTAAAGCAAAATATTCACTAGTTTACATGACAAATTCAGAACCACTCGATCTGAGAAAGTCAAAAGGCATACCTAATATTTCAGTGTTGTACTGTGAACTACTTCATACAGTACAAATGAGTAATGTACCTTTGAAAGAACTCCACTCTTCGAACTGCTAATGAGTACCTTTTCAGAAGCAAGCTGCTTTTCCAGGGGCTTAAAAGAAATTCCTTTGTATCAACTTAGTTGTATGCAAATTAGGTTTAAAAAAAGAAAGACCTGGATGGGAACTGAGAGCAATGAAACACTGCAATGTACAACACAGATGAAATGCAAAGGTAAACATACTTTTGTATGTGTTAGTCACTGCTTCATCCTTAGGACTGAAAAAGCTTACTAGAAAACATCTGCTTCTATAAAAGCTAAAGTACACTTGGCAAAAGCAAGTGCTAAATGGCCAGTTTCCATTTAAAATGCCTAAACCCAGGAACAAAATTAGAAGAATGTTGAGACTCTGAAAGTATCCACTTTTATAGAAGTAACATATAGCTTTTCAGCAATTGACTTTCCTCAGTGTTTGGATAGTATAAGCATTCTTCCAATCAGGCACAATTAGAAACACCAGAAAACTGCAAGAGATGTAAGAGTCACAACACAAATCCTCGACCAACAGGAAAAAAAATACAATATTTTCCTGCAGTTTGAAAAAGGTGTACATAGAAAAATAGTTAATAGTGCATGACTAAGCACATGAAATAAGAAAAATGTACAGGTCAATTCATTTATAGTAATTCAACCTTCATCTTCTGATTTACTTACTGTAAAAAATCTATTATAGCCACAATTTGGTAGTGAACTGTAGCCATCTACTGGAATGAACAGAGAAAGCAAATGTTTAAGACAATGTTCTTCCCCAGGAATTCAGTTTGCTCTGACTGCTCTAGTACACGCCAGAAAAACTCACCGTGTTGGATGCTATTAATACTGGAAAAGGAACACCTCTCCAAGCCAGTGCAGGCTAAACAATATCAAAAATACACTCACTCATTTGCCAAGCACATTTAGAAAAAAATGCAATATTTCTTACAATAGTGATGCATAGATTGTTTGCTATAAATGGTGAAATTTTACTTACAATCAGCAAGTTTACATTTTCAAAATCATTTAATAGCAAATATTTCAGGTGAAACAAAGTACTACTTACTGAATATTAATTTTAAAGCAAATTAAATATATTCAGCACATTATTATAGGACAGTGTGTTTCATTAATCACCATCAACATGTAACATAGTACTAATAGCTTAGCTTTATTTCAAAAACAAAAACAAAACAAAACAAAAACAAAACAAAACAGAAAAAAAAAAAAGAGAGAGAGAGAGAAAATATCAACCCGTGCCGAAGTCTGCTGCTTTTCTGAATCATGGGCACTTATCCCAATACTTATGGCAATATTCTGAGAAAAGGAACTCTGGCTACATCTAACTCTCATGAGATAAGGATTAATATTCCTAGAGGAATTAATTCAACCTATGTTCAGCTTTTAAGTACATCTTCTAAGACATCTCAAATCCTATCAGGAAAGGAATGCATGTTGAAGGGATAGGACAGACCTGTAGTAAAATCCAAACCCATCATGGAGGGAAAACAACCTGCAGAAAGAGATGACAGCATTTGTTAGAGGCAACTCTTGGAAGACTGAGCAAGGTCTCCTCTTTGGCTCAGAGGAAGGGACTAAGTGGGAAAGTATGTCCACTTCTTCCAGAGGTTGTTCCATCCAATCATGGTGATGGGTCCTTGTATCTCCAAGACCCATTACCATGGCTGCAATAACATCACTGCTCGCAGTATGTTCTCATCACTACTTAGAGTGTGCTCACTATGAGTAGTGCAGAGCCCAAGGATGGCAATTCAGTGCCAAGCTGAAGGTATTCAGATATGTCATCAGATGTAAAGATGCTGATAAAATTGTTGAGTGGGGGAAAGCGGAAACCAGCCACAACAAGACCCTGCTATCCCACTCTTAATGCAGTTTCTGGCCAATTTAATTGTCATTATGAGGGGACTCACAGGCTACACCAGGACACTCTGTCCTCTAGGCATTTTGGCCCAATAAAAGCAACATCAGTCTCTTCCAGACAATTCAAGGGTCCTAAGGCACTCAGTCCATGTTATGCACAAATACAGCAGAAATACATTTTCTGCTGCATTTGGGCCCTAAAACAGACATGAGAGATTTAAGATTTAATGCCTGCCTTAAGTAAAACTAGCCCATCAAAATAAGGTACAACTTTTAATCAGTATACAAGAAGGGTAATCCAAGAGGATTGGAAGCATAATAGTCTATATTTTTAACCTTATACGGTGCTTCTGGAACTGCTTCCTTGAGAAGTGGTCAAATACAGCTGGGAAGAGAAGCAGAGGATACTGACAGCATTCAAAGAACAACACAGTGTACACACACACAAACAACCACATGTACAGAGTATGCCCTACAAAATGGGAGAGTGACTAGAAAATCTTTATCCATGATTAACCCCTATATAACTCAGCCTCTACGGCTCAGAGGAGGCTAGTACAGTATAAAGCAAAAATTATTACACAGAACAAGTCAGCAGATCTCTGCAGTCAGAAGGATGGCAAGATCTCCTCAACTGCGCCTGAAATTTCACAAATATGTTAGAAGATCTGCTCCACCCTATTTACTGAAAGATTAGCAATGCCAAGTGCAAAAATCAACTGTTCTTCTCAAAAAACCCATTATTTAAGCTTTCTAAACCTGAGGAGATCAGCAGCATTCAATCATTAAAAAAACCCAAAAAACCACACAAACCAAAAAAACAAACCACAAAAACATAAAAACTTAGCCCTGCACCCCTCACTATTAGGGAAATGTACACAGTTACTGTTCAGTACGACCCCTCTTACAGCTTTCCCGAAAAAACTGGTACATCAGGATCTGAAGATCTGAGTAATTATAGTAAAATAAAATGCATTGATTGCTGGATTCAACCCTCTGTTGATAAAACTACTCTGGATCTGTTGGTGATACGAATTTAAAAATTCTTGTGATTTATGCTTCTATTCAATGAATCATTAAAAAAACAAAACAAAACAAAAAACCTCTCAAAACCACAAAACAAAATCCCCAAATCAGGTCAATGCAAGGCATAAGTTTAAGATACAGCAATGATAAACAACTGCAGCTCTGCAGAGACATGAACTCCCTATAGCATTTTGGATACTATACTACTAGGTAGAACAGCTTTTTCTTTTATTTTTCCCCTCCTTCTCCCAAATCACTATCAGCAGTTTTTATAAAAGACATCTCAGTGAGATAACTGGTTATGGAATCAATAAATGATATGACAGTTCATCCAGTCTGTATTGCGCTATGTGGAAAGCAGTGCCCTTCTTGTTAAGGTTCAATATTAAAAGATATGCCTGAAATACAAAAGGCTGCTGAACAAACAACATTGAATGTCAAACAATTGACCATTTCTCACAGATTTTCAAAACCTGCTGAAGAAAATAACTGTGTATAGACAGCAACAACATTTAGAATTGCCTTTACCAACTACCATAAATTTGGAGGGCAAAAGCTTGGAGCTACCCAAGTCAATTGTACCATGTCCTTTGATGGAACTAAAATAGTGCCAAAGGATTCTGCGGTTTTTCTGGCATTTTAAAAACATCTACATAATTCTAAATAATTTTAAGAGACAAGTTTGTGCCATGCTACAACCACTTAAACATAATCGACTGTCATTTTTATGTATACCACAGGAATCCATAAAATCTGCTTTAATTCTTTAAATTACACTGAATTAACACGTGGCAATTACTGCAGTCACGGCATCCTCACACCATCCAAAAAAGAGGAGGATGGACAGATAGATATAGAAGCACAAGTCTTGCAGAAGCTACGCAGCCATTCCCTGTGTAGGGCTTTTAATGGCCTATTTCACAGAACAGTCTCTTGGAAATAAACTCAACCTGTCACTACGAGGCAAACCAACATGCTGATTATACTAAAATTATGAATCTCTTTCTGAACCGCAATGTTATTCAAATCCCTTCCTCGATCCCCTTCCCGCTCTATAAGGCTCAACA